>NW_027070305.1:0-45990 GCF_002906115.3 Quercus suber
TACGTTTGTTTCGGGCTAAACAGGTGTAACGTGTGGGCTGTTGTAATTTTAAAACTGTAACGTGGCAGTTTTTTAAGTGGGTTTTTTTCCCTATGTAGCAATATGGCCTTAATTGTAGGAAAAAACTTCTGCTTACCGGTCGCAAACCCACGTGATGCGTAGGAATATTATTAGAGAAATGTTATGTCTACAATATTTTTACAACAATTTTACAACAAATCCTAAGTGGCAGGTTGTTACTGGTTATTATTGTTAGGGCAAAAAAGTAATCTTACTATTAGTTTCAAATTTGAACCAATAATAACTAACCACCTATGATTTGTTGTAAAAATATTGTAAAATTGTTGTAGACGTAGCATCTCTCATATTATTAATGATCATTATGTGGTTAAACTTAATTATTTGAATTTATAAATTTTATAATAATAATTTTTTAAGGATCATTTTGTGAATCGCCAAAAGAAAATTTTTACCAATAAGTTAGTAAACCATCATTTAAGATTTTTAAAAAAAAAATCCAAATATATATAACATAATTTTTAAAATTATTCAAAAAACAACTGTCAAGAAATCATTTAAATCAGTTGTCAAATATGAAGTAGAGCCAATATGGCTTTTACCAAAAAAAAAAAAAAATTCAAATTGACATATTAAGAATAAAAAGTAGAAAAATAAACAAAAGACAAAATTTAGTATAAATTTTTGTGCGGTTGAATATTACTGTCATGTTTGTGCACTTTATGTTGTGGAGAGAGAGAGAGAGAGAGAGAGTAATTATTATTTGAATGATTATTGTGATTTATTGATAAAATTAATAAAAATAATTAAAACCTAAACATATTTGTTTTCTAACATAACAGAGGAGCCTAGTTAATTGTCATTTTAAGTAATTAAAAATTTAAAACAAAAGAGAACATACTCATATAGTCAGACATTTATATTACTTATAGGTAAATAAAGAATCATTCTTATAGTGTTTGATGACTTTTATATTCAGGGAACTGTTTTAGAAAGGATTTTGTTTTTTTATAATAAAAATAATAATAATAATTATTATTATTATTATTATTATTATTATTATTATTATTATTATTATTATTAGAGTTACTATTTTTAGATAGTTTATTCTATTTTGGCAAAGATGATGTGACAATAAAAATGAAGATTAATTGTAGTATAAATATATTCTATATCTTTTCATTTTTGGTGCGATGCATCCTAATATGAAGTATATATTATACAAATCTTTATACCTTATTTCAACTTTTAAAATTCATTTGGTAATGAAACCCCCTCACCCCAACAACTGCTAGAACATTTGAATTTTTTATTTATCAAATATTGGTTTGTTGCTTTCTTTTCATTGGAGGTGATTGGTGAAGAATTTGGGCTCTCATTTTTGGAGATAATGTAACTTTTGTATGGAACTAGATGCTTAGTACAGAGTGTTGAAAACCCATTTNCTTCTTAATTTCTTTGTGCTGTTAAGGAAACGGAACTGAAAGAAACAAAGCAGAGAAAACGAGAAGAGAGGAAAGAATGGGATTCTTTCGCGACAAAGAAAAAAAACAAATAAAGAATCAAAGGAGGGTAAAACACGACAAACACTGCACCCGTCAATTGCACATCTTTATGACTTTATCATGACCTGGAAGTTTCGGACCATACTTTTATAAAAGTTGTAATAAGTCGTGAAAAAAAATGGTATAAAAGTTGTGTTACAGGCATTTTCCATACTTTTTAAAGCACGGCACGGACCTTTTATTATTATTATTATTATTATTAGGCATGGCATGGACTTTGCCTTTTATTAGGATATGTTTAGTAAATTGTAATAATTGTTATTTTTATGATTTAATTATTTTTTTAGTTGGATTATATTTTTATTACAATGAATAATTATTTTTTATGAATAGTTATTCTTTAATAAGAGTAATAATTTCAAAACTTAATATATTTTCAAATAAACAAACTTTTCATATGCATCTAACAATTATAAAAATAAAAAAAAATTATAAAAAATAACACATATCTCTCTTAAATTTAAAAATAACAATTTTTAAAAAGATATAATTGTATGAGTAAGAAATTTCCTAAATAGAGTGTAATGGAACATAAGTTTGACATGACGATTTGATCACTATGAGGAAAACCTCATAGGCAAAACCTCATAGAGTAAATTTTAGGTCACCAATTCCAAATAATCCATTCATAAGAAATAGAGGTTACAAATACAATGAATTTTACCCAATTTCGAAGTACCTACCTACAGTAGAATCTATTGATTTATTAGAAAGCTCAGCTCTAATCCCTAA
Organism: Quercus suber; assembly: GCF_002906115.3. Classification (NCBI taxonomy): domain Eukaryota; kingdom Viridiplantae; phylum Streptophyta; class Magnoliopsida; order Fagales; family Fagaceae; genus Quercus; species Quercus suber. The sequence goes on from NW_027070305.1 coordinate 2,316, forward strand.
TTAGACTAGATCCTGTAAAAGACTTCTCCTTTGCATGAATCTCCTATCTGTGACTAATTCCACAGCAACCATTTTGATTGTTGTAGCTATGCAGAGTTCTTTAAACTAAGCTTGGATGAACCAATAGTAGCTTGATACAAAACCCTAAACACACAATGTCCTAGAAACTCTTTATTATGTGTGTATCTCTCTTTCTCTATGATGATGACTATAAATTATGTATTTTATATGCTCTGGACTAGTGCAAGAATCCCTAAAAAGTGATAGGCCAAGAATGTATTAACCTCTTGTGATAAATTAACCTATTGATTTAGTCAAGTTAATTAGTTAATTCAATTAACATGCAAAATGCGTGATAGTACAAACAAATCACCAATTAACTAATATGTAGTAAAAATTAAATTGATACGGTGATTTGTTTATGAATGGGAAAAACTTACACGATAAAAACCCTACCGAGTGATTTTAAAATTACCACTCCCGAGAACTCACTATTATCACAACAAGTGGTTATAAGTAAAGGAATCCCAGTACTTTATACCAACCTACAATTGAACCCTTATCCCAATACCCAATTAGACTTGTTATGTAGTGACAATCTCTCATTTTCAATGCACGGCTCCCAGTACATGACTAATCAATAGATGCGAGAATCCCAGAACGTGACTTAATCACCAACTTGAGAAAGATGTTGGTTGCAAAGTTCTTCATTTCATCACACGATGAAGATCACGAAGCTCCTTGGTTACAAAATCCTACGGTGTACAAACACTGCAGCTTCTTCAAGAGAAAGATGAACTAGAGCAAATTCTTTCTCCGGTCAAAATTTGCATTAACAAAACTTTGCTTCATACTTGCGTAACCTTTTACGACCCTTAAAATAATCCTTATATATGTTTAGGGTTGTGAGAAAAGAAAGTCCAAACATATACACACAGATTGGATGAAAATCAACTCTGAAAAACTGAATTCCATAAACCTCGACAAATAGGGTATCTATCGAGCTATCTATCGAGCATCGGGCTTCAGCAGCTTTTTAAATCTCGATAGATACTAGCTGTCGAGTTTTAAAATCTAGCACTTCTTCACTTGTTTCTTGGACAGATTTGCATGGCTTTAACACTAGAACTTGAAACCTTGTTTCTTGAAGCATTAAACACATCCTAGATTTACCCAATTACAAGTAAATTATATTTTGTCAAATGATTAGCCAATTCTGAATTGACATATGTTCCTAACATCGAATCACATATGTCCTAACAGAAAGGCAAGCCATCATAGGTTCAAAACAAAATTTGTAGTTCAGTTTTCCCGTATCTCAATATGTCAAACAAGTATCGAGATTCATTTATTGTCGATAAGTATCAAGACTTGCACAACATCTTTTCTTGAGTAGTCTTGTATTTTCAATAATACCACCTGTTAATCAACAATATGTTCTCCTTAAAAACACTTGAAACTAAGACTTAATTACATATAAAGTGTATTTTGATCTCGTATATGCCAATACATAAAAATATGACCCTTACAATTATACTTTAGGAAATAACTATTATACATTCACTTAAAGCACACAATCAAATCATCTTTTGTACTGAAATCATGATTTCAAATCATAATTTTAAATAAAAAAATTTTGAATTGAATTTATTTGAAATCATGATTTTAGTGCAAAAGATAATTTGTGTATGCTTTGTGTACATTAAGTGGTGTGTAATAAATACCACTCACTTTATACTCATCAATCAATCAACGTATGAATTATGTCTTTTTTTTTCTTCTAATTTGGGTTACTTGAAAAAAAAAATGTATGGAATATTGTTATTGGTAAAACACAAAATGGAACAATTAAAGTGGAACATAAAATTTTTATTCTAATTTTGTCTTCTTCTTTTTTAAATCTTTCAAATACACTAAAAAGAGAAAAAAAAATTATTTTGAACAAAACTTTTATATAAAAAATAAATAATATTAAAAGCGCACATGAAACTGTCTTTTTCTTGATTACTGTACTCTTCCATTTAAGAAAAATATATATTTTTTGAAGAGTCTACTGCCATTGCATATTCATTCTACAGTTAAAAAGTGTATTTAACTATTTATGAGACTTTCTCAAAAAAAAAAAAAAAAAAAAAGATAAATAGAAGTAAAACCTCCTTGTTCTTTAGCAAGTCTATACCGGAAGATGTGAAGCATGGAATTAAGGTGACCCTTGGTGTTCCAGAAATTATGCAATATGAGAAGTATCTTGGGCTGCCCTCTCTTGTGGGCAAAAGGAAAAAAGAAAGCTTCAATTACATAAAGGAGAAGGTATGGCGAAAACTTCAAGGATGGGAAGCCAAATTACTTTCTCAAGCCGGAAGGGAAGTGCTCTTAAAGGCAGTTATACAAGCTATCCCAACTTACACTATGGGATGTTTCAAATTGCTGGTAGGCTTGTGTAATGAGATTGAGTCCCTAATTAAGAAGTTTTGGCGGGGGCAAAGGGGTGACCGTAGGAAAATCCATTGGGTTAAATGGGAGGAGATGACAAAATCCAAGACTATTGGAGGTATGGGTTTTAGAGATCTTTCTATGTTCAACGATGCTCTTCTAGCAAAGCAAGCATGGCGACTTTTGCATAATACATCCTCACTCCTCTATAAATTTTTTAAAGCACGTTTCTTTCCAAATTCTTCACTTATGGAGGCTACCGATTCAAGGATGGGGTCTTATGCATGGAAGAGTATCCTTAAAGGGAGAGACATTATTCAAAGGGGAGCAATATGGAGGATTGGAAGTGGAGAAAAGATTAACATTTGGCAGCAACGATGGCTACCAAGAAAACACCCTCCATGGCTGCCAAATTGTCCTATAGAAAGTTTTGAGAATCACACCGTGGATTCACTTATTGATTCGGTCACAAGAAGTTGGAATGAGGAGTTGGTAGATGGTTTATTTGGAGCTAAGGATGCAGAGATGATTAAGAAAATCCCCCTTAGTCGAAGTGTAGCGGAAGACACCCTTTATTGGCCTTTTTCCACCTCCGGCCACTACACGTGTAGGTCTGGTTATAGATTCCTTAAAGAGGAATCAGAGTTGCTAGCTCATCCACAAGCCCCACCAATCTGTGATAAGAAGGTTTGGAAAGCGATATGGAAGATGCAAGTCCCACCGAAGATAAAAAATTTTATTTGGCGAGCGTGTCGAAATGTATTGCCAACCAAACAAGCTCTGATGAGGAGGAAGGTAGTTGTTGACCCAATTTGTGAAAGATGTAAGTTGGATGTGGAAGATGCAGAGCATGCTTTGTGGTCATGTCCGGAATTGGATATGGTGTGGGTGAATCAAGTACCATGGAGTTTCAGGCATGACGTTGGTTTCTCAGGAGTGAAGGAGTTGCTGTCATGGATGGTTGAGAGAGGAATGCCCCTGGAGCTGTTTGCATTTACTGCTTGGAGTGTTTGGAGTCAGCGGAATAAAGCCCGTTTGAACCTTTAGTCCAGTCCGCTTCAGCAGGTGGCAGAACAAGCAAGAACCATGTTTACACAATACCAGGTGACCACACGGACTGCAGAATTGCAGATTGGGAGCAGTGGCATCGGAGGAACAAGGTGGAGACCTCCGCAAGCTGGTTTTGTCAAGATTAATTTCGACGGCGTTGTGTTCTGTCATTCAAACTCGTCGGGTGTTGGAGCTGTAATACGGAACCATGATGGAGCTGTTATGGCCTCTTATGCAGAAAAATTAAACCAAGCTTACAAGGTAGAGGAGATAGAAGCACTGGCAGCACTCAAAGCAGTACAGTTTGCATAGGACCTAGGCTTCCAAAAAGTCATACTCGAAGGGGATTCGCTTGGTCTCATTAAAGCTTTGAAGGCAGAAGAACATAATCTGTCCCCACTGGGTTTATTGGTAGAGGATGTCAAGTTAGTTGCAAATAATTTTGTAAGTTTATCGTATTCTCACATTAAGAGAAACGGAAATAGTGTAGCTCATAATCTGGCGAAACATGCAATACGCATACCAGATTTTCAAGTTTGGATGGAAGATGTCCCATCACATATTGTTTCGTTTTTACATTCAGATGTAGTTCTTTTACCTTAATAAAATTACACAAGTTTCATTCTCAAAAAAAAAAAAAAGGGTATATAGAGCCCTTTTTTTTACTAAAAAAAAAAAACAAAGGGTATATAGAGCCACTAACAAACTTGAACAGCTATTGCCACTGCTCCAATATTTCTACAAAAAGACCAGGGTATAGAGAGCATATTTCAGCCTAGACCTCCTATAAAAACTATAGGCCATAGCAACTGTTTGCCATTGCTCCAACCACAGCAATAGTTGTGAGAACATCACTTTGTTCCCATCATCCTATCCGGCTTGACAGTTTGTCCAACCCTTTCTTTTCATGTGCTTTGGTTTCTTTGTCACTCTGTTTTGATCTATCTCTGCAACAAAAAAAACTCATTATTAAAGTATGGAATATTGTTATTGGTAAAGCATGAAATGGAACAATTAAAGTAGAACATAAAATTTTTATTCTAATTTTATCTTCTTCTTTTTTAAATCTTTCAAATACACTAAAAGAGAAAATTTGAATTAAAAACAAAACTTTTATATAAAAAAAATATATATATATTAAAAGCGCATATGAAATTGTCATTTTCTTGATTACTGTACTCTTCCATTTGAGGAAAAAAAAAGGTATTTTGAAGAGTCCGCTGCCATTGTGTATTCATTCTACTGTTAAAAGGTGTATTTAATTATTTATGAGGGAGGCAGCACGGGCTATAGGATGGGGGTTAGTGGGTGACAGGGAGAGGAAACTGGAAAGAGGAGGGAGATAACGTAAATGGAGGTGTTAAACTTGGTCAATTTGAGTTTTAAGTAATCTTAAATGAGGTGCCAATTTAATGTTGTCAACTAACTATTAAGAAAGCTAGACACTCATAACATTGAAAATTATAAGGTAATTATGTTAGACACGTTAGTTTAACTAATTTTTTTTATATCATAATTAAGTTGACTCAGCAATTTTAAAGAGGTAGAAGTCTTTTAATGAAATGATGAACAAGTGACGTAGTCAATAATGAGAATTGTAAAATTTCTCCATATGCCAGAAGCATCCATGTACCTTCTAGTGATTTGGAGGAGTCGTTGCTAACTTTTTCCATGGAAATAGCACGTATACTGGTAATACTTAATAGGGAGTTGTTGCTAAACTTTTTCCATGGAAAAGTATGTATACTGGTAATAGATAGAGTATTCATACTTGCTGCATCTGAGCATTTGTACTCCACTACACCCAATTCAAAACTGTGACTGAATTAATATAGGGATTATCCAATCAAATTAAAGATTCAATAAGTTTATAGTAGATACATCTAACAAGCACCTACTTCGAAATTCCATTGCTACATTAAGGAAGCAACTAAACAAATTAAGATATACCAGTCACAATTGTATCGAAACATCAAATTCAGTTGAGAAGAATCAACAATAAGAAAGGAAAGGTACAAATTGCAAAAACTTAGTAATTCATCCCATCTGCAGAACATATACCTATAATTTTTGTTATAAAGACATAAGCAGTTCAGAAGATTATATTATACATGTTATCACATCCTTCTATAAACAGGGGTATATAGACCCACTAACAAACTTGAACAGCTATTGCCACTGCTCCAATATTTCTACAAAAAGACCAGGGTATACTGAGCATATTTCAGCTTAGACCTCCTATAAAAACTAAAGTCTAGAGCAACTCTTTGCCATTGCTCCAACCACAGCAACAGTTGTGAGAACATCACTTTGTAACCATCATCCTACCAGCTTCACAGTTTGTCCAGCCCTTTCTTTTCATGTGCTATGGTTTCTTGCCCACTCTGTTTTGATCCATCTCTGCAACAAAAAAGTCATTATTAACACCTCGGCAACAGCCAAACACATTTTCCTTACTGTTCTAAGTGATATTTTCTCGATGCTTCTTCTTGCTTTTCTTCACATCCCCATTAGGAAGCTTCTGTTCATCCATTTTGCCACCTTCCTCAGTGGCTGCCCTTTTTTTCCTCTGCATATAATCAATATTTCCTTATGCTCATCTATCGGTTGGAATAATGCCAATGATTGAAAGTGCAATCATCAATTAGAAACCAAAACCACAAATAGGATGATCCTCATTCAGAGTGAATGTGAGAAAAGCTTTCCCTTTTTTTTTTTTATCACATAAAAATGTATGAAGAACCACCTAAAGACTTTCCTTTTCCTATGTCTTTCAACAATTAAAAGACTCACGTCCCAGTTATAAAGCTCATAATAGAACTCAAATCGAAACACATGGAAGCAAGGAACCAAATGTAGGCTAAGTTTAGACAGTCACAATGAAATTCAAAGTAAGAAATTTAAATAGATTTAACAGACAACTGAATACATTGGATGTTAAAGGTTTTCTGGTTATAGGCAGAATTGGGATTGCTATGGTAACTGGCTACTTCGAGGGAGCCATCCTCCTTAGAGACAGAGATGGAGATAGAGACAGAAAGCGATGAGGGAAAAGAAAGAGCTAAGAACATTTTATTTCTTCCATAATTCTGTACATGTTACAATTTCTCTTTAATAGTTTGCTCAGGTACTCAACTGGTAATTACAGTTAATTAGTACCCTAACAACTTCTTAACCAGCTATCTACTCTAGTAACTGAGACACAGTAACTAACTTGCAACAAACACAACCCCATTGGTGACTAAGCTGAATTGGGGGTCTTAACATTGGATTGTAATTGTGAAGTCTAGATAACATTATAATAGAAATCATGCAAGAGGTTGTCTTAGTAGTTGATCACTTGATCTCTTATGATAGCGTGACTACTGGATCTTTGGCATATATAATGGAAATCTAATCATTGTTCATGAAGCATAATCGTCAACCAACCGCCAGTATATTATTTCCGATGAATTGAATCCCATCTCTTATGGTGCATGACTATTGGATCTTTAGCGTATATGGTGGAAATTTAATCAATGTTCATGAAGCATAATCATTGATCAACTGCCGGTATATTATTTTCGATGAGTTGAATCCAATGCTATAAGAGGCTATCATTTTTTTTTCTTTGAATTTATATATATATATATATATATATACATATATATATATATACACACCGCAATGTAGTTAGAAACCTGCCATGGGGGCACACTTCAAGCTCACAACATTACACACAGAACTATTATTAGATCTACAAGAAGGATTGCTGAAATGATCATCCTGATCCTTTTAACTAATAAAACGTTGTCATTTATGCAAATGTGTCCTCACCTAGTAGGTTATTATTTTTAATTCTTGTGCTGATTAGGAATCTGACTCACACATATGCATAAATGACATTATTTCATTGGTTGAGAGATTGGTTGGGAGTTCCACTTCAGCAATTCTCTTAGTGAACCTAATAATTTCTCCAAATACACAGCTAGCACAATAAATAACTTCAACAACATGCAATTAGCAACACTTTTTATAACACTTGCCAAGTTAAATTACACACACATCACACAAAAGAAAAGAAAATAAAAGAAATGGAAGTACCCTTAATTTCTTCATCCTGACAAAGCATTTTCACCAATGTGGTTTTCCCACATCCTCCGGGAGCAGTCAATAGAAGCAGCTGCACCTCCTTCTTCAACAGCAGCGTCTTCAACTCCTTTATTGGCATATCCAACCCAACTTTTAAATCTGGCGTCCAGCAACCCCGTGGCTCGACCCCGTTGGTGTCTCCACAACCCTGAACGGACCCATTCTCTTGCTAATACTGATCACCGTTTCTAATGTCCTCAACCCATTCCTTGTGTTATGTACTTGCAAATCAACTGACAGAACCTGACGATTTCGTCTTCCAACTCTTTAAGCTTTGGGGAGTAATATACTTTGAAAAGGTAGTTCCACCAGGGATTTTCGAGCACTTGCGAACCAGGTTCTCTCCCTTTTTCATATGTTCAATCAAGCTCTTTGTTTCCACTTCTGGTAGTGTAAGTTGTTCGCTAATCGTCCTATTCGATGACCGTTGGCGCCAGACGATCTAACGTGGATTCGAGGCGTTTAAGAATGGGTTTGAACATACGGGCTCTGTCTACCACATTCTTAACTACGACACGGAAATCCGCAAAGCCCCCTCCAAATGCTACCCCAAGAGCAGCCCCTGCATAGTCCAAAGGCATAGCTTTGCTTTGTTTTTTTTTTTTGTTTGTTTTGTTTTTTTTGTTTCAGGATGAATGAGAATCTTATTCAAACAAATGAAAGAATTCAACAAAGTACAAGTAAACTAAACTAGCAGTGCAACCTGAAAATTACAAAGCTAAAGTCAACATTTATATACTACAAAAATTATAAACATGGTACTGATAAGGAAAAGGAACAGAAAATACAAAGCGAAAGTAAACCCTTAAATTTCTTCTTAGTTTCTTTGTACTCGATCGTAAAGAAACGAAATGGAAAATACAAAGTGAATTTAAACGAACCTTCAATTTCCTCTCAGTTTCTTTGCGCTCATAAGGAAATCCGACAGAATATACAAAGTGAATCTCAGTTTCTCTGAGCTGATAAGGAAACGAAACAGAAAATACAAAGTTAAGTAAACCCTGCAATTTCTTCTCAGTACTTTCTTTATGCTTTTTTTTTTTTTGGTCATAATCAGTACTTTCCATATGTTTCTTTGCACTAAAAGGCACAAAAAGACAAAAATAAATTAAAATAAAGCAATCAATGTCTCTCGCGAACCAGGAAGGAAGTTTCCAAGTCTTATCGCAGATTGACTGACACCGTTGACTCTGGAAACTCCTTTGCATTGCATACAAAGGAAACATACGCACAGACCGTGTTCCTTTTTCTTCATCATGAAATTGGAATAGTGTGTTACAACTTCGAAAGTTAAAATCCCCTTCTAACTTTCACTATTTTTCATTTAATTCTCTAAGGTTTAATTTTTTAATTTTCGTTATTTTTTATTTTAATTCTCTAAATTTCATTCTCCCCAATTAAGTTTACTANCCATCAGACCAATTCATTAGTCTACTGTACCATACTTCTGCCTTCTGCCTACACAGTGAACCACCAATCACTTTAAGGACCAGTGGGAACCCCGCACAACCTCTTACTATCTGCAATTAAAGGAACTAAACAAATTTAGTTATTGTTTGGAGGTTACAGGGTAATTTTTGCAAAGATTTTAATAATCTAAACCACCCTAATAGGTTGGAAATTTGAAAACATTGTTTGGTGACAAATTTTTTCCCCTTCTTATTAGTCTAGTTTTGGAGACATTTGGGTTATTGGAAAACAAACAAGCAAGGCTTAAATGTACGTGTAGCCGTGTCGGTATGACAACATAATTTTGGCTGGTACATAAGGTATTATGTAAGACAAAGTACCTTTTTGATATCTTCTTCTGGTGGAATATAAGAGCTCCCCTCTTTTAGGGATGCTGAGTGACGAAAAAGAGTCATCGCATCTTCATCATTTAGCGGTTTTAAGTGATATGTAAATTCAAATCTTGGAAATGCAGTTCTTGATGTAACCAAAATCTTGTAATCTGGAATATCAAACTTAAACTTCTCAAGAAGGGATTCTGATCCAAGCCAGACATCATCCAGGATCAATAATATAGGATCAGGTCCAATATGATTCAGTAATTGTGGCAGACTGTCAATTGCATCTTCATCACTTTGAAATTGAAACCCAAGCCACAAACTCTTATAATTAAATAGGCTTTGTATAATGAGCTTCACGTTGGGAGTTTTTGAAACAGTGACAAAGAGAATATTTTCCTTAAATGTGCCTAGCCAACCAAACGCAATGTAGTTAGAAACCTGCCATGGGGGCACACTTCAAGGCTCACAACATTACACACAGAACTATTATTAGATCTACAAGAAGGATTGCTGAAATGATCATCCTGATCCTTTTAACTAATAAAACGTTGTCATTTATGCAAATGTGTCCTCACCTAGTAGGTTATTATTTTTAATTCTTGTGCTGATTAGGAATCTGACTCACACATATGCATAAATGACATTATTTCATTGGTTGAGAGATTGGTTGGGAGTTCCACTTCAGCAATTCTCTTAGTGAACCTAATAATTTCTCCAAATACACAGCTAGCACAATAAATAACTTCAACAACATGCAAATTAGCAACACTTTTTATAACACTTGCCAAGTTAAATTACACACACATACACACAAAAGAAAAGAAAATAAAAGAAATGGAAGTACCCTTAATTTCTTCATCCTGACAAAGCATTTTCACCAATGTGGTTTTCCCACATCCTCCGGGAGCAGTCAATAGAAGCAGCTGCACCTCCTTCTTCAACAGCAGCGTCTTCAACTCCTTTATTGGCATATCCAACCCAACTTTTAAATCTTGGCGTCCAGCAACCCCGTGGCTCGACCCCGTTGGTGTCTCCACAACCCTGAACGGACCCATTCTCTTGCTAATACTGATCACCGTTTCTAATGTCCTCAACCCATTCCTTGTGTTATGTACTTGCAAATCAACCTGACAGAACCTGACGATTTCGTCTTCCAACTCTTTAAGCTTTGGGGAGTAATATACTTTGAAAAGGTAGTTCCACCAAGGGATTTTCGAGCACTTGCGAACCAGGTTCTCTCCCTTTTTCATATGTTCAATCAAGCTCTTTGTTTCCACTTCTGGTAGTGTAAGTTGTTCGCTTAATCGTCCTATTTCGATGACCGTTGGCGCCAGACGATCTAACGTGGATTCGAGGCGTTTAAGAATGGGTTTGAACATACGGGCTCTGTCTACCACATTCTTAACTACGACACGGAAATCCGCAAAGCCCCCTCCAAATGCTACCCCAAGAGCAGCCCCTGCATAGTCCAAAGGCATAGCTTTGCTTTGTTTTTTTTTTTGTTTTGTTTTGTTTTTTTTGTTTCAGGATGAATGAGAATCTTATTCAAACAAATGAAAGAATTCAACAAAGTACAAGTAAACTAAACTAGCAGTGCAACCTGAAAATTACAAAGCTAAAGTCAACATTTATATACTACAAAAATTATAAACATGGTACTGATAAGGAAAAGGAACAGAAAATACAAAGCGAAAGTAAACCCTTAAATTTCTTCTTAGTTTCTTTGTACTCGATCGTAAAGAAACGAAATGGAAAATACAAAGTGAATTTAAACGAAACCCTTCAATTTCCTCTCAGTTTCTTTGCGCTCATAAGGAAATCCGACAGAATATACAAAGTGAATCTCAGTTTCTCTGAGCTGATAAGGAAACGAAACAGAAAATACAAAGTTAAAGTAAACCCTGCAATTTCTTCTCAGTACTTTCTTTATGCTTTTTTTTTTTTTTGGTCATAATCAGTACTTTCCATATGTTTCTTTGCACTAAAAGGCACAAAAAGACAAAAATAAATTAAAATAAAGCAATCAATGTCTCTCGCGAACCAGGAAGGAAGTTTCCAAGTCTTATCGCAGATTGACTGACACCGTTGACTCTGGAAACTCCTTTGCATTGCATACAAAGGAAACATACGCACAGACCGTGTTCCTTTTTCTTCATCATGAAATTGGAATAGTGTGTTACAACTTCCGAAAGTTAAAATCCCCTTCTAACTTTCACTATTTTTCATTTAATTCTCTAAGGTTTAATTTTTTAATTTTCGTTATTTTTTATTTTAATTCTCTAAATTTCATTCCTCCCCAATTAAGTTTACTAGTTTCTGCTGTAAAATTTTATTTTTAAAATATTTAAAATTTTATTTATTTTTAAATTTTAGAAAAACCGTTAATTAAAAAAAATTAATCCACCCTTGTCATCAAATGTTAGGATTTGATTCAGACCAGCGTTTTGTTTAGCTCAAGTTTCATGTTTGGAAGAGCTGTATCAGTTGGATAATCAAAGTTTTGCCATGGTACCAAATTTGTTGCTGTTTCATTATAGATCAATTATAGATTTATTTTTTTATATTTATTTTATAATTTTAGAAAAAACATTAATTAAATAAACTATCCCTTCTTTGACAAGAAAGCGGGTTAGTGTTTTTGGTTAGGCCACTCTTTTCTCAAAACTCATTTTCAATTTTTGATTGCCAATTCGCTCGCTTAACCAAATTCACCAACCCTCTCCTCTGCTTCAATATTACTTTACTTCCCCAGCTAGCATGGAGCTCTTTAATGGAAGGAATGGAAAGCCTATTCCATTGTTTATGAGTTTTAATGGCTTTCTATTCCCTTGTTTGGGAGTTTACGCTCACGTAAAAGCGTTTGGGGTTTTCATTTATAATCGTTTCCTGAATGTCTATGTCAATTGTGAGGGTATTGTTGGAATTTTCTTTATATAAAATAATTTTTTTTTTAAATATTGATTAATTGCTAATTTAATTTTTATACGTTTTTAATATAATTTCATAACCTGCCTATGATGAGTTGGCTGATATAAGTACTAACTAAATGAATCTTAATGGTTTAATGTATATAGCAATAATCCTTGTCAAATACATTTCCTTATAAAACGTTTTCTTTTCATATGCTCTGATGGTGTTTTAATATGGGAGTTTTTGGTATAAATATTTATTGAGAAATACTAACGAATGCTCTTAGAGTAATGGTTAACAATTCATTTTAAAAAAAAATTATGACCACTGCTCACTCTTGGTGCGGTGGTCACTCCACAAGTATAAGTACTTGTAGGGTGTTGGGGGGGGGGGTAAAGGTTGGGGTTCAAGTCTCCAGGAGAGAGCGTCACATACATATACACTTATATTATACTAGAGTAGAAATTCTATCTTGTATAAAAATAAAAATAAAAGCTTTTAGGGGAAAAAAAACTAATTAATGTTTTGACAACTTTTTTCATTTCTCATAAAAGTGGCGTAAAAAACCAATAAATTGTTAATCATTGCCCTAAGGGCACTTGTTAGCATGACCCATAACTATTTACTATTTGATTTTGCAAGGAAGTCAAACCGACATTAAAATGTCATTAAAGACAATTTCAATGGGTATGACTTATTTAGTGTGTGTGTGTGTGTGTGTGTGTGTGTGTGTGTGTGTATATTTTTTGTGGCCAACATTTCCTAATTTGTTATAAGAAAATCAATTTTCTAACGGGCATCATTTTCATGTAAAAAGAAAACTCCCTTCATATATACTATATTTTTATATACTATATTTCTAGGTAAAAAAAAAGTATTATTGAGAGTTTCCTATCCTATAAGCGGTGTAGGCTTGTAAGGATTATCAACGAAGGTGGCTGGGTTGTTGTATTCCGAGAGCGGCACGCACAACGTTTTAGTCTACTACACTAGAAACCTCGTAGACACGTGTATCGTCTCAAAACAGTGACATGGTCCACATCTCAACCCCGCCATCTAAAAACATATATGAGTTGACGGTAAATTGCTTCTTGTTATGAGATTACTCTAAAGTACCATCAAGGTAACATCTCTGCACTGTTCTCTAATTTTATGGTAAATTGAATTTATGTGAATTTTAATCATTTATATGATATGTTAAATGTAATGATATTCAATATTTATCAATTATTGTTATTAGAAACAACAGGTATTGTGGATGCCTAGAACATGTTTGATAAAATGGTTGAACCTGAACCATGATTTGCTCTTCGAACATAATGATATTTGGCTATGCAAATGTGGGAAAGCTTAAAGAGGCTAGAAAGTGTAGGAAAATAAGGCTAAATAAACAAGTTTTGATTCAACAATACAAACCCTAAAACTTAGCAATGCCAAAAAGTAAATAGATAGAGTTAGAAAGATCTCACAAACTATAGAATCATGCAACATGCATTGTCTTTAAAGGTTGATTCATGCCACTCAGAGTAGAACTCGGTGTGAATGGCTCTCTTGGCCGAACAACCCCCCAAGATTAGACTATAGTGATTTTTTCAAGTTGATCACACACTCAAGCAAGAAGAACTAAGAACAACCTTAATTTGCCTTTTCTTAAAACTAAAAATTGATGCTAAAATTTTTAGTGGAGATGAGCAAAAAAACAGAGCAAAACAGAGGGGGAGAGGCGGTTGTGTAGCTGAAAAAAACTGAAGAGAATAAAGAGGGGAATAGAGGGTTTTATAAGCCAACTAATGAGAGGATTTATGGGCTGCAACGGTCACTATGCATTCCCAACGGGTAGCACATTAAATGCCCTTAATGGGCTGCTTGGTTAATGCCCAACGGGCTGAACTGAATTGGGCTAAAAGGGAAAAGAAAGGAAAAAGAGTACAACCCAAGAGAGATAGAGACAAGCCTAAATCCAACCCAAGCCCAACTCTAACCCTTAGCCCATTATCTTCCAAGTTATCACTTAAGTTGTGCTATGGTTTATAAACACACATGAAAACTCATCTCTAACCAATGTGGAACACAAGCACAGTTTAAGTGTTTGAAACACACATACTCCAACAATCCCTCACATGTTACAAACACTAAACTAGGAAAGGCAATAAACTCAAGAATGCATGCATCAATATGGTACCATAAGGTTTTAACTATACTTTTGATAAATAAGTAGGAACTACTTGACAATGGTAAAATTAGACTCTTTTAACCAAATTATTAGATAACCAAACTTACCACCCATATACCTTTCTTTACCAAGGTTGTTCCATAAGCGGGTTGACGCCTTATACAAGTCATGCGCCATTGGGTTTCATGAGAGCTCTAGAGACCTACCCAAGTCTCATAGGAAGCAACATAACTTCCACTCCCACATAGGTGGCATCCATCAAGAATGTGTGTAGTACACCCCATCCCAACAGGTAGGGACTATGGATCCATTAAGAGCTAGAGTTCAACCTCCAACAATTTGCAACTTAGCACTGTCTCACACCATAGGGATGGACTCATCACTAATCTCTCCAATGAGATAGCAGAATACATAATAACTAACAATGCCCATATGGACCACAAATGACCTTTACCCATTTAACCCCTGCGTGGAATTAACCATCATAGAGGTTGGGCATTGGCCATAGTGTCACAATTTGAGTATCAGTCTTATCCCCCTTGATGTCTCACTCACCAGCCTTCTTGCTAGTGGCTTGGTCAAAGGATTGGCCAAATTCCTTTCTGGCCTCACAAAGTCCAAGGACATTACACCATTATCAATGAGCTGCCTCACAATATTAGGCCTTAATCTGATATGTCAACTTTTTCCATTATAGAATTTGCTCTTAGCACGTGCTATGGCAGACTAGCAATCATAATGTATACAAATAGAGGTAATAGAGTTCGTATACAATGGTATATCAATTAACAAACTCCTAAGCCACTCGGCTTTGGACCCAGCCTTCTCTAAGGCTACTAACTTTGATTCCATGGTGGATCTCGCTATGCAAGTCTACTTAGATGATTTCCAAGAGACAACCCCTCCAGCTAGTGTGAACATATATTCATTAGTGCGCTTTACCTCATCTGTATCAGAGATCCAATTAGCATCACAATATCCTTCTAATATAACAGGATAACCACAATATGACAAACCATAATCAAAAGTACCCTTTAAATATCTTAACAATCTTGATATTGCATCCCAATGTTCAATACTAGAATTATGAGTATATCTACTCAATCTAACAACAGCATATGCAATATCAGGGCGAGTACAGTTTGTCAAAAACATTAAACTACTAATGATTTGTGCATATTTATCTTGTGAAATAGTATCACCACAATTTTTAAACAAGTACACCTTTGAGTTAAAAGGATTAGACATAGGTGGCATATCAAAGTATTCAAACTTTTTAAGAATTTTCTCTACATCGTGAGATTGTGATAGTGTAATGCAATCATTATCCCTAAGGATCTTGATGCCCAAGATTATATTTGCCTCACCAAAATCTTTCATATCAAAATTCGAGGCAATAAAGCATTTAGTATCATGCACAACATCAAGGCTAGTTCCAAATATAAGCAAGTCATCAACATATAAACATAAAATAACACCTTCATTATTAATAAACTTGCTATATATATGCATTTATTGGCACCATTGATCACATACCCATGTGTAA
This sequence comes from Quercus suber, assembly GCF_002906115.3. Lineage (NCBI taxonomy): Eukaryota > Viridiplantae > Streptophyta > Magnoliopsida > Fagales > Fagaceae > Quercus > Quercus suber. The sequence continues at coordinate 18,349 of NW_027070305.1, forward strand.
GCATAACATTATCAAATTTTTCATGCCATTGTTTAGGTGGTTGTTTTAAACCATATAAAGATTTAACTAACTTACAAACTTTACGCTCTTGTCAAAGAACTACATAACCCTTAGGTTGCTCTATATAAATCTCTTCTTCTAAATCACCATTTAGAGAAGCAGTTTTAACATCTATTTAATGTACTACAAGTTTGTGAATAGAAGCTATGCGCACCTAGAATGGGCTTAAGGGCCAGCTCACTCTTGGGCTTACAATATATTTGTAACGTGGGCTTTGGTTTTCCTACTTTGGATGATCCTAGCCAAGAGACCCAATTATATCTCTCAAGCTTCTGTATATCCCCTCTCCCTTTCTTAGTCACTCTCTTACTCTTAAGTATTAGCTGTTTTCAGTACCTCTTCACCAACCCTTTTCCTTCCTTTGTTTCTCCTATTTATAGCCAAGTGTGAGTGGAAAGGTGATGATTGCTTTCAAAACTAATGCAACCAGAGGTCCAATGTTGTTAATCGTAGGTGGGTGTTTAGGAGGGAATGGCTTTGGAACTGGTTCCCACTTCAGTAGAATTGCTTGGCAACGATATGCCCTTAAATGTTACTAGGTGGCTAGTAGATAGCACCCAGGCAATTGCCTCAATGCTCGGGGGGTGGTTCACTGAGCGCGGTCCACGTGACGTGGTGTAGCATGTGTTGATGTAAACCCCCAAGGGGTGAAATTTACAAAATATTGGGTTGGCATATAAGGCCCATATGGGCTTGGACATTACGGCAGCTTAGGCCCAAATAGGCCTAGGTATACTAGTGCCGTACAAAAGCAATGGCAAATAAAATTCTAATAGATGCAATTCTAGTAACCGAAGAATAAGTGTCAAAATAATCCACATTATGTTTTTGCTTATAGCCCTTGGCTACTAAGTGAGCTTTAAACTTATCAATTGTACCATATGGTTTTAATTTCCTTTTAAACACCAATTTGCAACCAATAGGTTTAACCTTGGGTGGAAGCTCAACTAATTCCCAAGTATGATTAGACATAATAGATTCTAATTCATTATTAATTGCTTCCAACCAAAAAGGTGCATCTACGGATTTAATTGCATCATAGTAACTTTCAGGTTCATCTTCAACGACATAGGCAAGAAAATCATTACCGTAATCCTTTTCCTTCCTAGCTCGCTTGCTCATTCTTATTTCTTGCACATCATCAACAAAGTCATTAGAAATTTCAATAGATTCATGCAATTCTTTTTCCCTTATTTTTCAAAGGAAACACATGCTTAAAGAATATGGCATTTTCGGATTCAATAATAGTGTATGATTCTAATATATCACTTTTGATGACAAGAAATCTATAGCATGAACTATTACAAGTATAGCCAATAAGCACACAATCACATGTTCTAGAACCAAGGTTTCTCCTTTTAGACTCGGGTAGCATGACCTTAGCCAAGCACCCCCACACTTTGAGATATTCCAAGTTAGGTTTATGCCCTTCCCAAAGTTCATAAGGAGTTTTGCCGGTTTTCTTATGAGGTACCTTATTTTGAATATGGCAAGCCGAAAGAATGGCCTCCCCCCACATTATTATGGATTTACAAGGTTTCTTGGTGATTTTAGTTTCGGCACAGGTTTCACATTTGTCCATATTAGCTTCACTTAGTGAGTTAATAATTCCACATTCTTTCATTTTTTTTTTTGGCGAAAAGCCACTTTTAGTCCCTACATTTTCAGGCAATTTCCATTTTAGTCCCTACATTTTATTTTTACCGCTTTTAATCCTTATCCTGAAAAATGCTTCTCGTTTTGGTCCCTGCCGTTACATCAGAGACGGAGAAAGCTGACATGGCAAACGGTAGGAATAAATAATACTTATTTAATATCCACATGGACTAAATTAATAATAAAAAATGCCACGTCAGCATCTAAATTAAAAAAATTAATTTATTAATTTTAATTGTAGGGTATATTTTTGTGGCCCAAGCCCAAAAGGTTTAGATTATGAGCCCAATGAACCAAAAACAATGAATTTGTAGAGAATGGGTGAAAGAACTAGGCTGATTATGAACTAAGCAATAGTTAACTATGGTGCTAAGAAGGAACTGATAAAAAACACACTTCACAGTCTTTCAATTTGATGTCCGAAGAGGAATATTATTCAATGAAAAATCAATACAACCCTTCAAAAGTCCCCCTCTTCTCTAGAAGCTCTTTCTTTATATAGCATCCTCCCTTATCATTTTCATCGTCCACTTGTTCTTCATCTGAATATCCACTTCAGTATGTGTCACGTCATATTTCTTCCTTAGCTTTTTGTGAGTAGTGGTAGCTGGATTGACACGGTTCAGGGGTCTTCTCCACATTAATGCGGCCAGAAAAGCAGATGTAGTGCATTTAATGTAGTGGTGGCAGCTTTTCCTTTTAGATATTTCTCCATTCTTCATATCTCCAGGCATGTCCAAAGCTTATCCAGATTGCTGAAGTCATTAGTAAGCTCATTCGAACTATCCAGATATTTATTTGACGAAAAATCTTTACATCAGAGGAGAATGATCTCTTCGGAATGTTGGTGCTCTCTTCAGACGGATCTTCTTCACTCCCAGGTATCTTTCTTTCATGCGGAATACTTCTCAACAATTTTTGCCTCTTCGGACATACAATAACCTTTACATAGGGCTTTGGGCTCAATACATAAGCTTGAGTTTCTGCCCCCCACATTAACTAAATAAAAAAAAATAAAAATAGAATTAAAAACTAAAAATTGGATAAATTGAGATCTAAGTGTGTCTTGAACAAGAACAACAAGAATACAAATTCAGATTCAAGAACACAAACCCAGATATTAAAAAAAAATCCAATAAATCAAAACCCAGCCAAATCAAGAACAAAACATCTAATCATCCAACATCAACAACAAAACAACATAGCACCAATCAGACCACAGATCATCAACAAACCCTATAAAAAACCCAATCATCAACCCAAAATCCATAAATTACATCGTCAAACCACAGATCCTCAACAAACCCAAAAAAAAAAAAAATTTGCATTGATTCAGAATCGATACTACCCTTACAAGACTGCAGCTTCAAAATCTTCAAATTCCTATAAAACGAAACCGCAGCCAACCAGCCTCCATCCATTTTATGATCACTTAGAGTCAATTCCTCAAGCATTTGGCAGCATTGCCCAATAGCCTTAATCCCATCATAACTCCCTTCACAACCACAAAGCTCAAGCCTCACTAGCCTCCTACAACCCTGAGCTAATATGCTTAACTCGATATCCAACAACACCAACCCGAAAAACCCATCAACGAAACCGATCAAATGGCACTCCTTCACCACGCTTGACAACCCATCTTCTCTGGCTTCGATAATAACCACGTGGTTGAGACCGCCACGAAGCTTCTGGGCTCCACCTCACACGACCAGCTCTTGATTCGGACCTCCAACTCCTTCTCGGGTCTCCTGTAGTTCGCAATCGGGTTCTTGCTGTTCATGGTTTCCTTCATCAAGGACAGGGAGTTTCAGGCTTTCTTCACCAAAGGCTGCACGTTTTCGCGGCTATGTGGCAGATTTACTTCGAGAGAAAGGTCGAGGAGCTCGCTTGGGATTGGCTCAGGCAGACAGTTGACGATACTATCTGATCCAAATCTCAATATATCTTGTTTCTCAAGCTCTTTCCTAATCCGAATCTCATGGGCTTCAACTTCTTTTGCAATTCTAGCTTCTTCACTCTACAGAAGGCAAATTTTTTTTTTTTTTTTGGGTTTGTTAAGGATCTGTGGTTTGATGATGTAATTTATGGATTTTGGGTTGATAATTGGGTTTTCTATAGGGTTTGTTGATGATCTGTGATCTGATTGGTGCTATGTTGTTTTGTTGTTGATGTTGGATGATTTAGATGTTTTGTTCTTGATTTGGCTGGGTTTTGATTTACTGGTTTTTTTTTTTTTTTTGAATATCTGGGTTTGTGTTCTTGAATCTGAATTTGTGTTTTTGTTGTTCTTGTTCAAGACACACTTAGATCTCAATTCATCCGATCTTTAGTTTTTAATTTTTTTTATTTAGTTAAAATTAATAAATTAATTTTTTTAATTTAGATGCTGACGTGGCATTTTTTATTATTAATTTAGGCCACGTGGATATTAAATAAGTGTTATTTATTCTTACCGTTTGCCACTTTAGCTTTCTCCGTCTCTGATGTAACGGCAAGGACCAAAATGGGAAGCGTTTTTCAGGATAGGGACTAAAAGCAGTAAAAATAAAATGTAGGGACTAAAATAGGAATCGCTTGAAAATGTAAGGACTAAAAGTGGCTTTTCGCCTTTTTTTTTTTTTTTATATAGCCAAGATTAACATGTCCAAGTCTACCATGCCAAACATCAATGGAATCAACTAAGTAAGCACAAGAAGATGAACATTTTTCATTAATAACTTGATCAACATTAAGTACAAAGAGACCTTCATTATCATAGCCCTTACCAACAAAGACTTCATTCTTAGTTAAAGTAACTATGCTACCATCAAATAAAACTTTAATACCGGCCTCACCAAGCAAATGTACCGAAATGAGATTGTGTTGAAAGTGAGGTACATGAAGGACATTATTAAGTGAAAGAGTTTTACCAAAAGTTAGCTTCAAGAGTACCTTCCCTTTACCACTCACCGGCACGGACCTATTGTCCCCAACATAGACACATTCGGTGCCTTCCGCCATAGGAGTGTAGGAACTAAACTCCTCTTTGAATGCACCAATGTGTCTTGTGAAAGTCGTGTCAACTACCCATCCCTTCACTTTTGTCAACAAGTGTGCCTCACACACCACTGCCGCAATGATCTCTTTGGTTTGCACCACATTTGCCTTATTTGATATAGAGCCTTTGTTATTGTTCTTATTGTTGTTGAAGTTGCCTCCTACATGTTGCCGCATAATGACCTACTTTGCCACAAATAAAATAATTACCCTTTTTCTTTTGGATTTGAGGATTCGGGCCATTTTTACTATGAAAATTTCCTTTTCCCTTGAAATCATGTTTCTTATTATGTTGTGGAGGTCTAGAAGGTCCTCCCTCTACAACATTAGCCTTGCAAGTAAATTCCTTAGCTTTAGAAACTTTTTCCAACATCCTATTTGTTTCTTCAATTTGAATATCAACGATAGTTTGTTGAAGATTCAAATTGGTTCTATGGTGGCTATACCGGTGTTTATACTCTTTCCAAGAATCCGGCAACTTAAATACAAAGCCATGAGCCACAAACCTCTCGGGTAAAACATCACCCTCTTTAGCTGGGTTGGATACTAATTTTTGAAAATCTTCAATTTGGCTAGAAACATTTTTTTTCCTTAACCATTTGAAAAAACATAAATTTAGCCGTAGCAAACTTTTTAGCACCCTCATCCTCAAACCCATAACGACCATTAAGTTCATCTCATAAATTTTTAGCACAAGTAAAATGACAATAATTATCAAACAACTTGTTAGATAAACCACACTTAATAGTATGAACACATAATTTATTTATTTTTTCCCACTTTGCTATATTTTTAGGATCATCTTCGGGTTTAGGCTCATAAAGAACCTAGTCAATTTCGGTAAATTCCAAGATGGGCAAAACCCTTTCTTTCCAACATTTAAAATTATTTCCATCAAAAGCCTCAAGCTTTGTAATTTCTGAAATGACCTTAAAAGAATCAACAACTTGTTTCTTTATTTTAAAAACACGCTAATCAACCTTTAAAATTGTAGGAAAATAAGGCTAAACAAACAAGTTTTGATTCAACAATACAAACCCTAAAAATTAGCAATGCCAAAAAGTAAATAGATAGAGTTAGAAAAATCTCACAAACTATAGAATCACGCAACATGTGTTGTCTTTAAAGGTTGATTCGTGCCACCCGGAGTAGAACTCGGTGTGAATGACTCTCTTGGCCAAACAACCCCCCAAGATTAGACTAGAGTAATTTATTCAAGTTGATCACACACTCAAGCAAGAAGAACTAAGAACAACCTTAATTTGCCTTTCCATAAAACTAAAAATTGATGTTGAAATTTTTAGTGAGATGAGCAGAGAAACAGAGCAAAACAGAGGGAGAGAGGCGGCTGTGTAGCTAAAAAAAACTAAAGAGAATAAAGAGGGGAATAGAGGGTTTTATAAGCCACTAATGAGAGGACTTATGGGCTGCAACGGTCACTGTGCATGCCCAACGGGCAGCACATGAAATGCCCTCAACAGGCTGCCTGGTTAATGCCCAACGGGCTGAACTGAATTGGGCTAAAAGGGAAATGAAAGGAAAAAGGGTACAGTCCAAAGGAGATAGAGACAAGCCTAAATCCAACCCAAGCCCAACTCTAACCCTTAGCCCTTTATCTTCCAAGTTGTCCCTTAAGTTGTGCTATGGTTTATAAACACACATGAAAACTCATCTCTAACTAATGTGGGATACAAGCACAGTTTAAATGTTTGAAACACACATACTCCAACAAAAAGTTGGTTGATGAAATGCTGCAAAGAGATAATTTTTATTTTATCATGGTGCGTTCTCGGCCTACAGAGGCTTTGAAATTTTATAGAATGAGATTAAGACATTGGAATTCAAAATTGAGTCCTGCTTCAGATTCATGGATATATAATGTGGAATGGATTGGATTTAGATGTGGCGGTTTTGGAGTGTTTATTAGCCATGTATGGGAATTGCGGGGAGTGTAGAGGAGACTAGGCAAAATTTTGACAAGATGGTGGATAGGGATGATATATCTTGGACAGCAGTGATAGATAGATACTTGGAGGATGGGACTATGGAAGAGGGTTTTTCTTTGTTCTCAATGTTGATGAAATCAGTGATTAGGCCTAATGATTTCAGGTTTGCTGGGGTTTTAAATGCTTGCTGATCATGTTGCAGAGGATCTGGGGCAAGTAAGTTTATGGGTACACGACACAGATAGGGTTTGATCCCCTTTCATTTGTAGCAAGTGATCTTGTTCACATGTATTCAAAGTGTGAGACTATTCAGAATGCAAAAAAGGATATTTAAAGGGATGCCTTGACTGGATTTAGTTTCATGGAATTCCTGATTGTTGGGAATGCTCAAAATGGTCAACCAAATGAGGCTCTTAAGTTCTTTGAGTTACCTCTCAGATCAGGGTCCTAGCACGACCACATTACTTTTGTTGAGGTTCTTTCTTCTTGTATCCATGCTTGATTAGTTTGATAAAGTAATTGAAGATTTCCACTTTATAAAGGAAAAGGGTGGATTAAAACATATAACATATCATTATGCTTGTACTACTGAGAATATTCTTAACCAAATGCCCATGAAACCTGATAAGATCTTCTGGGCTTCTACTTGGTGGTTGTAGAATTCTTGAAAGCTTTGAGTTAGTAAAGCACGTAGCAGAAGCATTATTTGAGATAGAACCTGAAAATGCAGCTTCTTATATGCCTTGGTTACTGCTTGTATATGGGGTCATGTGGCAAAGGTTAGAAAGGCTATTGATGATATAGGGATGGTAAAGAAACCAAGTTTAAGTTGGATTGAGATTTAGAGAGAGGTGACCTGTGGGTGAAAATTATGCTAATGGTCGTATGTGCAGGCTTCTCTCTCCTAGGCTACACCAGTGAGAGGCTTGCAGTTGCATTTGGAATCATTTCAACTCCACCATAAACTACAATCAAGCTTTTAACAATTTAAGAAATGGTGTAGATTGCCACAGTGACTTTAAATTTATTTCATACACTATTCAAAGAAAAATAATTGAAAAGGAGTTGTTTATATGACTATTCCTTTTTTCCCTTATAAGACTTGGTGCTGCTTCCTTGAGACTATTGGGAGTTGTCCAATGGTGGATCCACAAGTATGAAATTTAATTATATTTGGGCTAAATTCTTTAGTTTTGAGTTAAAAAAAAAATACTGAAATAGACATTAGAAATTAGAAATATGAGCCCTAAAATGCAATAAAAATGATAAATATTCAAAAGTCTTATTCAGTCCAGATTGGTTCTATTCGGTCCACTAAAGTTTTATTCAGTCCAATTTGGTCCACTCGATCTTATTCAGTCCACATTGGACCTATTCGGTGCACATTGGTCCTATTCGGTGCATTCTGTTCACTTTGATTTACTTCAGTCCTATTTGAGCCATTCGGTCCATATTGGTCCTATTCAGTCCATTTTGTTCACTTTGGTTCTATTCGGTCCATATTTCTCCTATTCAGTCCTATTGCTCCTAATCGGTCCAGTATGTCCACTTCGGTCCTATTCGGTCCATTTGTTCTTATTCAGCCCAGATTGGTTCTATTCGGTCCATTTATCCTCTTCGGTCCAATTTGGTCCTATTTACTACATTCGGTCCACTAAAGTTTTATATGATCCAATTTAGTCCCCACTCGGTCTTATTCAGTCCACATTGGACCTATTCGGTCCATATTGGTCCAGTTCGGTGCATTCTATCCACTTTGATTTACTTCAGTCCTATTTGAGGCATTTGGTCCACATTGGTCCTATTTGGTCCATTTTGTTCACTTTTGTTCTATTCAGTCCATTTTGTCCACTTCAGTCTCATTCAGTCCACATTGCTCCTAATTGGTCCAGTCTATCCACTTCGGTTCTATTTGGTCTACTTCAGTCCAATATGTCCACATCGGTCCTATACGGTCCATTAGTTCTTATTCGGTCCATTCGTTCTTATTCGGTCCATCCAGTCCTATTCGGTCCACCTTATTCCTGTTACTATGATATATAAACCTTCTCTACATGGATTTTCATTCATCATTTCCGATTATTGGTTCACTTTCTATTTGGATCAAAGCGACCATCAAGTTGTAGCTTTATTTGTGCTCCTATCATTTTTATGGTTTTCACTTTTCACGTCCGGTTGTCAAACTATAAGCCAAATATACAAGTTGGATAGAAAAAAAAAGTTTTACATACTTTAGCCAATTTACAAATAAAAATCCATTGCACACCCTTGGTGTGATGGTCACTCCACAAGTATAAGTGTTTGTGAGGTGTGGGGGGTAAGGACCGGAGTTTAAGTTTTTAGGAGAGAGCTTCACATATATGTACACTTAAATTAAGGTAGAGTAGAATTTCTATCTTGTATAAAAATTAAAAAAAAAAAAATCATTACATTTTATTATACTCATCAATTAACGTATGTTATGTGTAATTTTTTATTTAAAATTTTGGTTACTTGGAAAAAAAAGTATGAAATGTTGTTATTGGTGAAACATAAAATGGAATTTAAAGGGACACAAAAGATTTTTATTCTAATTTTATCTTTCCTTTTTTTTTTTTTTTCTTTCAATCTTTCAAATAAACCAAAAGAAAAAAAATTGAAAAAAAAAAAAGCTTTTGAAAAAAATTAAGTAATATTAAAAAACTGATGAAACTTTCTTTTATTTGATTACTGTACCCTCATCAAAATTTGCTCAACAGTACATTTTTTTGGAAAAAATTCAGTGGCTAGCACGCATTTGAAGTTATTTAGTAAGTTGGACTTTTTTTGAAAATCGAGTTTGTAAAAATCGAGTTCCAATCCAATATCAAGTTTCTCAAACTTGATTTACGCCCGACCTTGACTTAAAAAAAAAAAAAGGGCGGAACTCGAGTTCCATGCTTTTAAAAAAAATAACCCAAATGGAACTCGAGTTTACTAAACTCAAGTTCCACCATTTTTTTTTAATCAAGGTCAGGCGTAAATCAAGTTTGAGAAACTTGATTTTGGGTTGGAACTAGAGTTTCACAGACTCGATTTTCAAAAAACAGTCCACCTTCCTAAATAACTTCAAATGCATGCTGTCTATCTAATATTTTTCTGAAAAAATGCTGTTGAACAAATTTTGCCCTGTACCCTTCCATTTGAGAGAGAACATATTTTGAAGAGAGAGGAAAGAGTACGGACTATGGAGATAATGTAAATGGTGGTGTTAAACTCAATTTGAGTTTTGAGTCATCTCAAATGACCAGTAGCTAGCTTGTGTCAATTTATAATGTTGCCACCTAGCGGTTTGGAGGAGCTGTAGTTAAAAACTTTTTCCATGGAAAAGTATGTACAATGGTAAAGACAAAGTTTGCCTACAAACTCCCACCAAAACTGTGATGGAATAGGGTATTCTTACCTGTAGCATCTGAACATTTGTACTCCACTTACACCCAATCAAATTAAAGATTCAACAAAAGTTTATAGTAGATACATCTAACAAGCACCTACTTCAAAATTCCTTTGCTACATTAAGCAAGCAACTAAACAAATTAAGATAACCAGTCACTAGTGTATCGAAACATCAAATTCGTTGAGAAGAATCAACCACAAGAAAGGAAAAAAACAAATTGCAAAAACTTATAGTAATTCATCCCATCTGCTATGCAGAACATATACCTATAATTTTGTTCCATACACATACGCGGTTCAGAAGATTATATTATACATGTTATCACATCCTTCTATAAACCAGGTTATATAGACCCACTAATAAACTTGGACAGCTATTGCTACTGCCACAATATCTATACAAAAAGACCAGGGTATACAAAGCATATTTAAGCCTAGTCCTATAAAAACTATAGGCCATGGCAACTTTTTGCCAGTGCTCCAACCACAGCAACAGTTGTAAGAACATCACTCTGTTCCCATCATCCTATCCAGCTTGACAGTTTGTCCAGCCCTTTCTTTTCATGTGCTATGGTTTCTTTCTCACTCTGTTTTGATCCGTGTGCCAAAAAAAAAAAAATCATTATTAACACCCTGGCAACAACCAGCCACATTCTCCTTGTTGTTCTTAGTAATATTTTCTCCATGAAGAACAATCATTGCTTCTGCTGAGACTATCTTGACTAGCAGCTACTATTTTTAACAATTCTCAGAAACCATTATTTGGGAAGCCAGTTCAAGTTGATATCTATTTCAGCCACCTCTACTTTAAGCTCGGAGAGGAATTCCTTGATCGGCTCCCATAACTTGGACCTCTCTTTGTCACATACCACAAGCATTAACTGCTCAAGATCTATTGTTGATTCTGGCAATGAATTACGCAAACTCAAGCAACCTTTCATATTGAGAACTTTTAAATTACACAACTCACCAATGTGTTTTGGCAACTTGCTAATGCTTAGGCAGCTTGATAAGTCAGGAATGCGTAATTTAATGAGGCCTCTGATCGACTCTGGCAAGTCTGACAATTCAGTACAAGACCTAAACCTTAGCACTTCTAAATTCACTAGCTTTCCAGTTCCTTCAGGTAGTGCTGCCAACTTATGACAATTGGTGATGCTGAGTTTTCTTAGGTGGAATATATCACACAGCCCATCAGGCAATTCCACCAAATCATTGCAATAGTCAATGTTTATCTCTGTTAGATTTGGCAATGCATTTGAAACCTGGATAGTACAGTTCTCAAAAGCCTTATCAATGTTACTCATAAACAAGGATATTTTCTTCAAACTCTTCAATGGTACATGGGTCTTGTAAAGGGAAGAAATTGAAACCTTCTCTAATCTTATTCTCTTTAAATAGAGAAGAGACCCGAACAGTTGAAAATTGCTTATTTCGGCATGAAAGAAACCATAATTAGTGACTATCAAAACCTTGAGTTCATCTATTTTCTCCACAAATTCAGGTAAGGTGTAATTCTTTGTTTGAAAATTCAGAACAAGAACCTCGACTTTGGGTGCTTGAATGTTGCACCAACTCGACGAGAACAATTCATCTGCAAAAAAAATGGTATACGGTGTGACAGACCATCAATATTATGTACGTTACATATTTTTTATGTTTGTATCTTTGATAGAGAGAAAATGTGCCAACCAGTTGATATAGATAATAAGCGAGCATTAATGAGTTGTTGTTTCTGTTCCGTCCACCACTTTGGTAGTTTGTTTTCACTTATGTTCATAATCAGCCTTGCCCTTTGTTCTATAGGTTCCTGACTGCTCTCATGCATAGCAAGCTCTCTAAGAATATCATGCTGCGTGACGAAGTCTTCATTATAATAGCTTTTGACCTCACTTGCATCTTTTTTGGTGAACGGACAAAATTTAAAGTTTAGAATATAGTCAAGTTTTTCAGTCTTCACATATGAAAAATATATGCTCCATTATTTTCCAACAAAATTAAGAATATAATGACACAACCAAGGGAAACAACACCATTAGTTTTTATCTACCATAATTGAATTCAAATGTTTGCTAGCCAAGCAGCAAAAAGGTATAGACTAATAAAAGTTGAAATCCCCCTCTTGTCCTAGGTAGAGTAGTTGGAACACCTGATTGTTTCTAGATTTGTATAAGTTTCCTTCTTTATAGCTTCTTTAGTAATTCCCTGTCATATCTATAGCATGAAAAATCATAAATATGCCATCGACATGTCAAATAACCTATTATAACATATTATCAGTTGCCATCAAAAGTTAATTAAGTCATAAGACATGATAAAATATTTTGTGCCTTAGGCCAGGTATAGAGTTGTGGCATTATACAACCAGCAACTAGCAGTAATTATCTGAAGTAATCACACAACAATTAAATCATATTATTGAAATAAAAAGCCAGCATACCTTGCCATGACAAGATTAGCCAAATTCCGAGTAGTAAGTTCTTGCAAATTGGCAATGGCATGGATGCCACATATCTACGAGGGCAGCAGCATAAATCCTTTGGTCTTCAGGAAATGAACCTAGGTCCATGAAACAGTCTTCGATGACCTTGTCATCTTGAAATTCTAGGCTTTTTTGAAGTTGACCAAGCAGCTCAGTATCAGAACTGCAAAAAAATTGACCACCAGACCATTTAGTTAGTCTACAGTGCCATTCCTCTTCAGACCGTCAACACAGTGAGCTTCCAATCACTTTAAGAGCCAGTGGGAGCCCCCCACAGCCTTTTACTATCTGCAATTCAAGGAACCAAATAAACTCAGTTATTATTTGGAGGTTATAGGGGTAATATTGGCCAAGGCTTTAATTATCGAAACCACACTAATTTTCCAGAAATTTGAAAGCATGTTTTGTGTAATATTGACAAAGTACCTTTTGATATCTTCTTCAGGAATGTTAGACCACCCATCTTGCAGGGATGCTGAGTGACGAAAAAGAGTCATTGCATCTTTGTCATTTAGTGGGTTTAAGTTATATGTAAATTTATATCTTGGAAATGCAGTTCTTGAAGTAACCATAATCTTGTGATTTGGAATCTTAAACCCAAACTTTTCAGGAAGGGATTCTGATCCTAGCCAGACATCATCCAGGATTAACAATATAGGATCAGATCCAATATGTTCCAGCAGTTGTTGCAGTTGTTCGATTGCGTCTTCATCACTTTGAATTTCAAACATTGGCTGCAAACCCTTATGACTAAATAGGATTTGTACAATGACCTTCACGTTGGGAGTTTTTGAAACGTTGACAAAGAGAATATTTTCCTTAAATGTGCCTATACAAACACAATGAAGTTAGAAAACTGCCATGGAGACGCATTTCATATCTTATAAAATCCCGATCCCAGCAAAGGGTAAGACTTGGACAAAAGCAATTTGTGAGAAAAGCCACCAATTATGAAGATATGAGGATTGTTTTTTTTCTTTTTTTTCTTTTTTTTTTTGGGTATTTTAAGCATCTTCTAACATGACATGTCAATTACTTCATAAATATTAAAATAGTGTAAAAGAATACATGCGCCTGACACTAGTTACTTTATTGTCATCCATTGTTAACTAAGGCTTGGTTATTTTTGTAAAATTCCTTTTCTTATACTATTTTTCTCCGAAGTATGAAATATGCCAAAAATACTGCTACAGTGATTGAAATGGTCAAAAGTCAAAATAAAAGAATGAACGTAATTAGCCACGGCGTACCACATCTTACCTAATGAGACAGATATTTTTTTTGTTTTTTGTCCAAACAGAAGTTCAATTTCCCATTACTCCAATTCCAATTATAGCCAAACATATGATATTCAACCAGTTGATTCATATCAGAATTCAAAAATGAAATTCTCTATGTATTTTGTTCTTGGTACTCCCTAACGGTTTACCATGAAAAGGACTTACATACTAGCACCATAATTACTTCAACAAAATGTGAAAAATACTTCTTCCTCAAGCACTTGACAATTATAAAGTAAAATTACACAAACACAAAAATAGAGTGAGAGTCAGAGAGATGGGAGTACCCTTAATTTCTTTATCCTGACAAAGCATTTTCACCAATGTGGTTTTCCCACATCCTCCAGGAGCAGTCAATCGAAGCAGCTGCACCTCCTCCTTCAACAGTAACGTCTTCAACTCCTTCATTGGCATATCAAACCCAACTGTAAAAACGGGGGGTTCACGAACCGCACATGATACCCTTGGTGTCTCCATGGACCTGGTCGAATCCATACTCTCCCAAATACCACTCACAATTTCTCTAGTCTCCAACACAGTCTTTGCACCATGTAATTGCAAATCAACCTGACAGAACCTCAAAATGTCTTCTTCCAACTTAGAAAGTGAAAGCCATAGCAGTCCAGAGCATTCAAATCCTAAGGAAGAAGAAGATGCAGCTCCAACGGTCTAGACTATCAGAACGGTGTCGTATACAAGACTGGGAAAACACAAAGGAAAACTAAAACAAAACATCACCGTTTCTCATTAAAAGGAACGGTGCCGTTTTATATATTTGAGAAATCTTTCCTTTGAAGTACACGGTGTCGTTTCAGTATATACATTAACTAAGTAAGCTGTTAGCAGTTAGTTGTAAAGCTGTTAGTAGTTAGTTAGTTTTAGCAGAGCACGTGTGTGAGGTTGTTAGCACGTGTGAGTTTGTTATTCATCTCCCTCGTGCTCTCCTTCTCTCATTCTGTGTTTGTATAAATATAACCTGTAGCCTTCATTATTTGTTGTAGTGTGAAATATATTCAGTTAAGAAATTCTTGTGAAATATCTCAGCTCTCTCTGTTTTCTTTCCTTTTCTCCGGTTTTTCTTTTCAGTGTTTTCTGTGAGAAAATACTATAAGTTTGAGAGAGTTTTTCAGAAAGTTTGCTTGAGGACTTGACTATTAGAACCAAGTTCCACCATGGGATTTGCAAGCACTTGAGAACCAGCTCCCTACCCTTCGTTATTTCTTCGATCAAGCTCTGTGTTTTCTCTACTGCGCAACCACGTCGTTGGTTTGATCGTTCTATATCTTCGACCGCTTGCGCCAAAAGATCTAACGTGGAACCGAAGCGTTTAAGAATGCGTTTGAACTGACGGGCGTTTCTTACCACATCCTTAACTGTTTCGCGTAACGACGTTAAGACCTGTCCAAATCCTGCCCCAAGAAGAGGCTCTGCAACAATCAGAGCCATAACTTTGCTGCTTCTTCTTCTTTTTCCTTTAGGATGATGAACGAGAACTTTATCCAAACAAATGAAACAGTGCAAAACAGGACAATTAAACTAAACTAGCAGTGATTCTGATACAAGAATAACTACAAAGATGGAAACCAGTTTAGATCTCAAACCCTTCAATTTCTTCTGAGTTTCTTTGTCCTGATAATAAGTAAACGGAACAGAAAATACAAAATATATAAAGTAAAGGGATAATTACAGTAAACCCACCTGAGGTTGGGCCCGTTTTCACTTTGCCTACCCGTGATTCAAAACTTATCACTTTGCCCACTTGAACTTCAATCCGTTACTCCCCCGTTGCCCACCTCACCCCCAGACGTTAGACAAACACCATTTTACTAAAAATTAGACATAACACGGATAAAAAACACGAACCATTGAATCTTTTTCTCATAAACACAAGAACACAACATTTATAAATATATTTCAAAATTTTCAGTTACACATCCAAAACCAATTAAATCCTCTGAATCCAGACCAAAAATCCATCTCATTTTTCAAACCACTAGCAAGCCAAAATTAAATAAAACCCACAATCAAAAAGCAAAAAAAAAAAAAAAAAAAAAAAAGAAAANATATATATATTATAAATAATAGTAGTTTAATAGTTTAACTTTAAATTTTAAATTATAACTGTTTATTCCAAAAAAAAAAAAAAACTAAAATCAAAGGTCCAAAACATCAGAATAACTGGACAAGTCATTCCATTCCCAATGACACACATTTACTTTTCCCCCCTTAAATCTCTCCCCACATGTTACCACTTACCATCAGTTTAATCGCTGCACAGGTTCTTGGTTTTTTCAATTGAACTAGCATTTTTTTTTTAATACTTTTGTTTTAATTTTTTATGATAATCAAACTAGATTGGTGTTCGGTTTTTTTATTAGACCAACTAGTTTGGCCTGATTTTTAAAACCATAATTTTGAATTAATAAAAAAAATGGATTGCTCTATTCCAAGTGATCTCTGAATTCTAGATTGGATGAGACACATTATAATGTATAATCTCAACTTGAGAGAGTCTTAAGTCTTTGGCTAGTTAATGTAAATCTCGGAAAAAGTTTGACCTTTGGAGCCATGGAAGCGATGAACTGGTTCAACCGCTACACCTATCTTACTTTAAAATGGTTTGATCACACTTCTTCAAACCCAAGAAAAGGAATCAAATAACAACCATCTTGATTGAGTTGATTCTTGACCCACAATTGAACCTCTCGACCGGTCAAACTTTACCCTTATCTTTTCACGAGCATTAGTATCACAATCATTAATCAATCAATATCTATATATATATATATAAGTAGAGATCTCATGCGAAAGAGCATGAGTTTCCACTAGGAATGGCAACGGGTCGGGTTTGGGCCGGGTTTTTGCATACCCGAACCTGGCCCGTTTAGTAAATTGATTTTTTTTTCCAGAGCCCGGACCCGCCTCCGCCGGGCCCCACAGGCCCCGTTAAGCCCAACTAGAAAGAAAGCTTTTTTGAAACAAGCTCCAAACTCAACATCAAACACACGGCCAAACAAGCAAATCTCAAAAATCCCTTCTTTTCAAATCTCCATAGCCACACCCAAATAAAATTTTTTTTAAAAAAAAAAATCTCATTTTTCAATCCTCAAACCCAGAAATAACCAATCCAGCGGAGGAGATTTCGGATCAAACAAAAAATAAAATATAAAGAAGAAGATAAAAAAAACAAATGGAAAGAGAAGAGAGTCTTGGCCCTAAGTTCGAGATCAGAGAGAGAGATGAAGGTCTTCAGCCTTGGGTTTTAGAGGTGTGGCTTAGAGTGAGGCCGAGGAGTGACTATGAGGCCGAGGCGTGGCTACGTGCTCTTGTGCGTGGCTGTGTGCTTGTGCGTGGCTGAGTGCTGCGTGCTCGTGCCGTGCGTGGCTGCGTGAGTGACAGAAAGATTGAGTTTGAGGGCGTGCGTGAGTGACAGAGAGGGAGATTGAGGGTGTGAGTGATAGAGAGAGAGAGAGAGATTGAGGGCTAGGGAGAGGCGGCTGGGTCTGGGTTAGTGAATTAGGGAGTTAGGGTTTACAAGTTACAACTATATATATATATATATATCAGGGGCATTTTAGTAATTTTATAGTAACCGGGTTATATCCAGGTCGTGTTTCAGGTCAGGTTCGGGTTTTATTAATAAAACCCTAACCCGACCCGGACCTGCTTCGAGTTTTTTTTTTTTAAAAACCCATACCCGACCCTATTCTTTATCGGATCGGGTAAAATCTGACCCATTAGGGCCGAGTATCCGCGGGTTGGATCTAAATTGCCATCCCTAGTTTCTACCATGTGACGCACTCAATGAAGAGAATTGAGATACCTTTAAGCCATATTAGAGATAAGAACAAATTTAAAATTGGAGACTTTTTATTTCTTTTGGTTCAATGTTTCAAAACTAATTTTTGTTACATTTTGTATTCAATGTTTTAAGACTACTATTTATTTCATTTGGTTCAATGTTTCGAGACCTTCCATCTCTCACACACACAAAAAACTCTTTGCATTTCCATTCATCATTTTCACTTTTATTCCTTTATATACATATGTCCATAGCCTTTCATATCATCCTATCTCAAATACACTTAGAAAAAAATGATGTCATTTAATTTCAACCTTTCAATGACACTTACATAACTCTAACGTTGCAGTATCATTTGATTGTAACTCGTATGAGTAGGCTATGACCAAGAAAAGGGGCTTGCGTTTTTTATTCAATGACGGTAACTTACGGTTTTGATGTTGAAGTCAGACATTGTAGATTTTGTGAAGGTTACGATTAGCTTGGAGTCTTTGGGTGGTTGAGATTTTGGTTTGGGAAAGTTATAAATGTATTTTATTTTAGAACTAAACAAAAAGAAAAAGAAATATTCTAATTGATTATTTATGAAGTTAGTTTTGTGTGTGTGTGTGTGTGTGTGTGTGTGTNTTAAAGGCTATAATATGTTTAAATAGTAAAAAAAAAAAAAAAAAACCCTAAGGTTGCTAGTAAAACACCCACAAAACCCTAATTTACACTAATCATGAAATTAGGTAGCAAAATAGTAAATTTGACCAAAAATGAAAAAATTAAGATAATTGCAAAATTAAAAACTACCATCTCTAAGAGACATTCCAGAACAAACAAAATCTTATTCTGTCTTTTAAATTAAAAGTTATAAAGGAAAAAAAGAAACTAAAAATGGCAAAAACATAGATTTCAAGGGCTAAAAAAAAGAAATTGCTCGAAAAGCAGATTTGCAACTAGTGTCGTTTCCCTTAATGTCACCAATTTTCACGCAATTATGTCACTGTCACTGATGATTTATACCCATGCTTTTCTACTTCTTGGATTTTTCGCGTGTTGACTTACGACAGTCTCTCTATTAAAGGGAAGTCTGTGCTATCTCATCTACATCAAGAAGCTAATTTAAGTTGATATCTTTTTTAGCCACCTTTACTTCAAGCTTGGTGAGGAATTCCTTGATAGGTTCCCATGACTTGGCCCTCTCTTCATCACATACCACAATCATTAATTGCATAAGATCTATTGTTGATTCCTGCAATGGATTACATAATCCCAAGCACCCTTTCTTGTTAAGTACTTTTAAATTACACAACTCTGGCAACTTGCTAATGCCTAGGCAATCAGATATGTCAAGAATGCTTAACTTATGAAGGCTTCTAATTGACTCTGGAAACTCTAACAAATCAGTACAAGACCTAAACCTTAGCACTTCTAAATTTACCAACTTTCCAATTTCTTTTGGCAATGCAAACAACTTATGACAATTGGTGATATTGAGTCTTTTGAGGTGGACAATATCACATAGCCCAACAAACAATTCCTCTAGATCATTGCAATAATCAATGTTTATCTTCGTCAAATTTGGCAACACATCTGAAACCTGTATAGTACAATTCTCAAAGGCAAAACTTAGATTCAATACTTTAGGTACCCCTCTTAAAATTAAAACACCTGTCCACTTACTTAACAGTGATACTGCCGTTTCCTTCTCTGTTTATTTCTTTTCCTTTTTCTTTTTTTTTCCCCCTATTTCAGACTAAAGACTTCCCAAGAGAAAACTGAAAACGCCAAAACCCCAAGCTCCTACCGTTCTCTCTCTCCCTCTCTGTTCTTCTCTTTCTCTCTTTCTTTCCTTCTCTCTCAGTCAAATTAGATAAAATAGCCAAATCCAACTCTGAATTTTCTATCTAGCTCTGTTTTCGCAGATTGATTAGCTGGCCCTAAGAAAATTCGTTGGTATGTATTGGCTAAATCTCATTATAGATTTTCAATTCTAGTTGCTGGGTTTGTGTTATTTTGAGGTTTGGTAGAGTTTTTCTTTGTTGATTATGATCTAGGTATCAATTTTTGTTATTGGGTCTGTGTTATTATTGCTTTGGTTTGTTTTGATTTTGGTTTTTAATTATAGTTGCTGAGTTTGAGTTATTTTGTGGTTTGGAAGAGTTTTCCTTTGGCTATTTCTTATGAAGGTTTCAATTTTGGTTAATGGGTTTGTCTTACTTTAGACTTTGGTACAGACACAAAATCCAGCTTAAGAGAGTAATTATCTAGCAAAACATGTTCTTCTATTCTTTAGATTTCAGACCTTTAGAGTGCACCTTATCCTCCTTGTAATTATTTTGAGGTAGGCCTGTGGGCCTGTGTCTAGTTGTGTTGTGTGCTTTTGTTTTATGTATTGCCTGTAGTTTACAGACTCCTTGTAGTTCACTTTTTTTTTTTTAAAGTAATCTGCTAGAGAAAGAGATAGACAGACAAACAGAAGAATGCATGTATACAAAGAAAACAATCTACACACAAGGAAAAGAATGGTGAGTAATCATGGAGATATGATCATCAATATTCTGTTTTTCTCATCCTACAGGCTGTTCTTGGTCTCTCAAGTGGAGCAGGTGACACTTTTAGTTCTATTCTATTAGCTTCATTGTTGGTGAAAAGCCTTAGTATTTGTAATTGTCCTTTCATCTCCAACAAGGAAAAAGTGGGTGAAAATTGAAAACATAGTCTGTTGTGCATGCATGCGCACGTGTGTTCTTTTTCTTTTTTACTTTGTGGCTGCAAAAACATTAGTAAAAAAAGTGTGGATTGTGTCTATGTTGGTTGTCATGTTAACAACTTTTTTTCCTGCAGAAAAGGTTATTAGGTTGTAGCTGGGAAAAAGATTTTCATACCACAAGTTGCTGTAAGAAAGTGAAGTTCTAGTAATGCCAAGGATTATTTATTGGAGTTCTTACCTTGCAGTGATGTAGGACACAATTTACTATTTAATTATTGTAATTTATTATTTTTGGTATTTTTATGTAAAAAAACGTTATTTTAGGTTTAGGCGATTTATTTCCTTGTTTTTAGGTGCATTTAATGCTTTTTAGGTCAAATTTGGTTCCTGTTATGGTTAGGTATCAATTAGGAGTTATTTTAGATTATATTTTCTTGTATGTCAAGTTTTAAGGAGCCCTTAAATAGGCCTCGAAGTCTGTAAACGTTTTTCATAGTTTATTATCAATAAAAATTCAGACTTGTGTCTTTTGTGTTCTCTGGTGGATTCCAGACTTATCACCTTGTGGATTCAAGAAACCCCTCGTGGATTCGAGGTTTACTACCCAGGAACTAACAGTTTAGTTTCTGTTCCATCAAGAGAGTATCGTGTGTGCTCTCTTCAGGCTTTCGCAACATCAGTTGGTATCAGAGCCTTGACTTACCCTGGTCTGATTGCTAACCGACGAGACGGTAACCACCACCACAACAACGACGAATAACTTAGCGAGTATTACGTGACGTACAACAAGCACTCACAAATATCTATGCTAGGATGGCGCCGTTGAAGAATGGAAACAATAGGGATAACTGCAGCGGAGACATAACTCACGGGCAACCTATTGGTAAGCAAATTTCATATAGACCTTATAAGAGAATTGCAAGTTTTAATGGTTATTTTTTAAAAGAAGATTTTCTTGATTGGTTACTTGATCTAGAGGATTTATTTGACTATGAGAATATTTGTTATGAGAGAAAAGTTGGACTTGCTTTGTATAAACTTAGTAAGTATGCCTTATGTTGGTGGGAACGAGTACAATCTGATAGAATCCGACAAGGTAAAGACAAAATTCGATCATGGCCAAGGATGAAAAAGATGCTTGCTATCAAATTTTATCCTTTGGATTGTGAAGAAATCTTGTCGTATACAATACAAGATTATTATTGGCCAAGAAATTCATACTTGAATTATTTTGAAGAGCCAAATATTCCACCGCTAAAGGAAGACTTACATGTTGAAGCAAATATTGTTCTTGAAGAATATGGAGAAGTCAAAGAAGAAACTGAAATCAAGATTGTAGAGGAGATTAATGAAGACCCCATTATAGAGAAAGATCTTGAAGTTGAGATAGTAGAGACCATTAAAGAAGAAATTATAGAGGAAGTTGTCAACGATCTCGATGAAATCAAGTTAGATGATTGCAACATTCAAACTCCTATTATTTTATTGGGAGACACCGAAACAAAGTTTATTGATTTTATTGGGGTGGAAAGATTTGATTTGATCATTGACTCTTATTTGGTGAATATTGTCAATTACATGAAGATCAAGGGAGAAGAAGTTCAAGTTGCCCAATTAATGACTTTCAAGTTTGGCAAGAAGACAAAGAAGATGAAGTATTCAACATATTTGTTCTCTTGGCATGGGAGATTCCAGATTTCAAAGATGAACTCGAGGACGAGTTTGTTTCAAGTGGAGGGGTCTGATGTAGGACACAATTTACTATTTAATTATTGTAATTTATTATTTTTGGTATTTTTATGTAAAAAAACGTTATTTTAGGTTTAGGTGATTTATTTCCTTGTTTTTAGGTGCATTTAATGCTTTTTAGGTCAAATTTGGTTCCTGTTATGGTTAGGTATCAATTAGGAGTTATTTTAGATTATATTTTCTTGTATGTCAAGTTTTAAGGAGCCCTTAAATAGGCCTCTAAGTCTGTAAACGTTTTTCATAGTTTATTATCAATAAAAATTCAGACTTGTGTCTTTTGTGTTCTCTGGTGGATTTCAGACTTATCACCTTGTGGATTTAAGGAACCCCTCGTGGATTCGAGGTTTACTACCCAGGAACTAACAGTTTAGTTTCTGTTCCATCAAGAGAGTATCGTGTGTGCTCTCTTCAGGCCTCCGCGACATCATGCAGCTAGCTAGTGTGTTACTTCATTTAGGTAGTATGTGGAGACATAAATACATATTTGATTGTTCTAACTAGCATTCTGCATTTACTGTCTCCTTTAAGGAGCTTTTAACAGCATTATGTGAAGGCCAATGTACGTGAAGAACATAAATATTTGTACATTATATCTACATGCTTCTTAGTGCCACCTTTTGACTATTTTTGTTAATATTTCTCATTTTTCCTTGGTTCTAACTTGTGCATAGGCAGATAGATTGGCAAAGTTTGCCACTTCCGGATTTATGAGGGATGCATCTCAAGGATTGACCATTCATTCCTAGTCTATTAAAGCTTGCCTAGTAAATCTATTCTCATTCACCAAAATGAGTTGGTCGAGTTCATTAATCGGACTGATCTTGTTATATCTCCTCACTAATTGTAAAGAATATCTTAGTACCAAGATGCATCAGTGTTAAGCCCAGTAAGAGAATTGAAAGAAACAATTATAATATCCAAAAATATATGCATTGTTTGGACGAAAGATTTATACAACATGGAGACGATTTGCAGCTCAACCATTTCAAGCGTCTTGAGACATAAAGTGATTTGCAGCTCAACCATTTCAAATGGTAGAAATACGTGTTAGATTGAATAGGCAGTAGGACTTAAGATGTTGAATACATTCAAATTATTTTGTACAATTGCAAGTTATTTAAAAATTGCACAATAAGCATTGTATTTAATTAATGAATTCTGTTTTTACTTTAGTGTACTCTCTTTTGCAATATGCCATGTGATATTTGTAATGTGAGTTCACAATAATAAAACACTGTTTACTTCATTTTATTATCAAAACTTTTTTTTTTTTTTTAAAGTTATAAGTGGGGCATTTAAGCCAATTCATTTGAATTTATTGTGAGTTTTGGCTCTATGTTCACCACAAGTTGCCTCATCTTTTATAAAAAGAGTCCACCAGCCTTCATTTGCCTGCACTTAAAGAAAATAGTGGGAACTAAGAGCTATCTGTATAGATGTGCAGTACATTTGTGTGGAAGTGCATATTTGTGTATATGAGAATAATTTTTTGTGATGTGAAATGATATTGTTAGTATAGTATTGGCTGGACATGTTGTTAAGTTAAGAAATATATCGGTCCAAATTTTACTTGATTAATGAAAAAATCAATGCTTTCTTTCAAGTTTCTGACATCCAAAATACCAAAGTAGGTACTATTTTTCCAAGCGGGTCTTGCATGAAGTGGAGATATGATCTTGAAGGCAAAGCATATAACTAGTAAAGCAATTGGCTACATTCATTTATGATCAAATAAGTACAGCCCTCATCCAAAACCAAGAAGAGCCTAAGATTTTCAAGTACACTAATTAAGTAATCCACACAAAAAAATTGTACACGTACAACAATTGGCAATATTCAGCTCAAAAGAAATGAATGATGCAATCTGTAATATTATGTACACATGTATTTATTACCACTTTCACCATCAAATACATAAGCAAACCTATTCAATGAGTGCAATTGATGCAATTGCATTAAGAAAACAGCAGCCCACACGCTGCAAGCAGCAGCTATCCATTGCAGAAATCCAGCAGTACCCAGTGCAGAGTGCAGAAATCCAACAGTACTTAGTGCAGAGAAACCAGTGCAGAGGGAAAAACAGCAGTACCCCACTACATGCAGCAGCAGAACCTGACATTGTGTATCAAGAAAAATATGGCAGTGCTTGAAGTATGGGCAAAAATAGTTCAAGTTTGAGATGATTGTAATAAATAAAGTAAGGCAAAAACAATTCAAATAATCAAAAGGCCAGTAGTGAATTTGGACCAGAAAAAGTATCCAATATTAAAGAAGTTACACCTAATAAGTTATAACAATAAAAGTGCCCAAAACACGCATCAATACAGAACACAGTGGTCTGCCAAGAAAACTTCTTGTCCATGTAACAGAACACAGTGCTCTGCCACACTAAACTCCTTGCCCATGCCAAAAAATGATTGATTCATCCAAAGCCACACTAAACTTCTTGCACGCTAAACTCCTTGCCTATGCTATAGAACACAATGGTCTGCCCCAAAAAAAAAAAAAAAAANCCTAGTCTACTTAACAGTGAGTTTATGTGGATCTTGGAAACTCACATGTGACATGTCAAATTAAAGATTAAGCGTGAACAGTCATGACTCATGAACATGCTAGAGTTTCCAGATAAGTTTGGATTAGAAAGCAAGTTGTTCTCTTTTTAGTCGGTTTTTATTAATTGATTTATTTAATTTTTGAAGTTCGAAATAAGTAATAATTAACTATGCATGTAATTTTGGGACGTCGGACAACTGCTTTTTGGCCCTTTTTTTTTCCACTAAGGTTGGTTGTGAATCCATGAATGTGTTAAGGTATTTTTGCTTATTCACTTTTCTTTTCTCTTCTATTGGATAATAATAACATGACGGGTGTGGCTCTCCATAGCTGTACCGTGCATGGCTCTGCTTTTATATATTTGCAGTTGGTTCATCAATGAACAGCTACTGCATGCATTAATACTAGAGATCAACTACAGCTACTCTTGCTCACGTCCCTAATTAGGTGATGCGGCAGTAGCGGCTCCAGAAATTTTTTTAAGGGTGTTTCTTAAAAAATATAAATTATAAAATCTAATAAAAAGAGAAATTCATATATTAACAAAAAAAAAAAACACGTAAATACATAAAATTTATAATTGTACCTTCTATAAGTTTTCATATTTTAGAATCGGTGAATAATAGTCTCATTATCAATGTTACAAGTTATATCTCCTTCAATATATACAATCAAACAATCATTCATCCATTGAATATAGGACAAATTATAGAGTAAAATTTAATTTTATTGGCATAAAAAAAACGAAGTGTACCCAAATTTTTTATGAAAGGTAGACAAATAAAGTTATAACGCTAAGGTGGCGCGCACCTGTGATGCTGCAATGGAAAAGAAAATATTCTCTTTTTTAAAAAAAAGGGTAAAATATTAAATGGTCCAAATGAAATCTGACTTGCGTTCACGTGTGTGGCAACCATAGCGATACAAATCGTATCTTAGGGCAAAACATGAAAAAGAAAAAAGAAGAACACAACCATAACCCCAAGCTATTCACGAGCAAATGACTCATCCATGAGAGTGAAATTGAGGTTCTTTAGTTGGGTATCACAAGAAGTTAATAATAAAAACTATGTTAACGTGGTTTTTTATTAGTAATAATCATGATAGGGAGCTTTTCTACATACATCGTCCAACTAGCAAATATGCACCCATACACTCTGCCGACATGTTCTCCTCGTCAGACATGTACACCAATCAAGTGATCAAACTATGCCACGCGAGTCGTCCAATACCTTGTACTCGTCTGTCATACATGCCTAAGTGGCCGACTAAACTACCTCAAGAGCAACTGATGATATGAGTCGAGTCATCTGTCACTTATAGTTTCAGACGAGTAAAGATACTTAGCTCTTCGAAGCTAACTACACATTCTACTCTGTCTACCCACATATAAAAACCGCTACACTAGTCATTTTATGACCCCGCATTAACTAAGTATGGGGACATTGAACCCAATGATTTCGATGCCACTAACTCACAATTTCCATTACAGTGATATTTACATTCCAGCAAACGTACGTTGTCAGTCTAGACTCGTATATAAACACCAAGATATCACAATTTGAAAGGTATGCAAAAAATACAATTTTTGAACTCTTACATTTTTAGAATTCTTGAAGATCATTGTGAGTTTCTAATTAATTTGTGGAGTAGTGGCAACTCCAGGATTTTTTCCTAGGAGGTTCAACAATGATAGAGCAAGAAATATTTCATGGGAGTAAATAAAAAATAAAATGATTTTTTTTTTCTTGCACATACAACTTTCATATTATATACAATAAAATAGTATTTGATGAAGCGTAAGTTCGTCAGTCAAGTAAGTTCGTCCAAACTGATGAAGCGTAAGTTCGTCAGTAGAACAAGTTCGTCAGTAGAATAAGTTCGTCAGTAGAGTTATACTGATGAAGCGTAAGCTCGTCAGTCAAGTTAGTCAGATGGAAGCAATCCTCAGCCTGTATGAACGTACTCTTAGAGGTGGTCACCGGTGTGGTGCCTGCCACAATGCCTCCGATGCCAAAGTCAGTATAAGAAGCTCTCTTGGGAATAAACAATGTAATTAAACAGAATGAAAGAGATCTCTTAGTGTCTATGTGTGTGCGTACCTTGTACTTGGCAATGTGTGGGCTTTATATATGCTTTTCATAGCTTCTAGCTGTTGGGGTAGTTATGGAGGTCTTAATGCTCCTCTTGGTAACATTTGGTGCTGTGTAATGTGGCTTTAATATGCTCCAACGGTTCATACAGTTAGCTTTGTAACCGTTCTAGGTGTAATTGTGCTGCATTGAATGGCCTTCTTGCCTTCGTCAATGACGTGGGTATTAATATGCTCGTCCAGGGATATCTTCGTCGATATCATGGTCGTTGTCTTCGGTAAATGAGTTCGTCAGTACCGTTAGAATTCTAAATACAATTCAATATATGATACAACTATATTGTACAATAATATAAAAAAAAGTTATTAATAGTTTAAAGATTCAGTAAGACAACAAATATAATTAAATAATTAATCATACATTTTTGTCAAATTAATAATAACTTATTATATTTATATGTTTTATCAACTAAATAAAAGTATATGATAAAGAAGAATACTAACACACCTAAGAGTAGAACTAAGAGTAATGTGAAACAAAGAAAAAAAAAATACCCCCTTCGTCCCACTTTTTTTGTCTTGTTTGAAAAGTCAAACTTTTTAAGGGAACATCATTTATTATCTTGTTTATCTTTTAAAAATGTATAAGTTTCCAAAACTACCTTTAAAAAAATTTATCAAAAAATTGAATTAGTAAATTAATAGGGGTATAATAGGAACATTAGTAAATTAATAACTTTTATTTTTAGAAACAGGACAATATTTTAGGACATTTTAAAATGGAATAGAGGACAAAAAAAGTGGGACGGGGAGAGTAGTAACTAATATAAGTTTTTGCTTTTGAAGTGAATGGCTTTTTTTTTTTTTTTTTTTA
>NW_027070305.1:47195-54879 GCF_002906115.3 Quercus suber
ATAAAGTTTTTTTTTTTTTTTTTTTTTTTTTTTTTTTTTTTTTTTTCAATAATAGAATTGGGTTATGTTAATATAGGATGGACTTATATTTTAAGATGGCAAAAGTGGGCTATGCTCCCAATCATCTCATGCAAGCGGCTAGTTGTTTGTTTACAGTTTTATAACTTTTCATTAGTAATAGTTCTATATTTTTACCTCAAATGCATCTAGGCAAGTTAAGTAAATATTAATAGTTTTTTTGGGTGAGGCCAGGGGGGGCAAGTGCCCCCTCTTGACCCCCCTAGCTTCGCCCCTGGTTTGAGTAGAAGCGATGGTGAAGAAGATGGCAAGGCTTCAGGAATTAAGAAGTTTGATGGAGCAAACTTTGGGTACTAGAGGATGCAAATTGAAGATTATCTCTATGGGAAAAAATTGCATATGCCTCTTTTGGGTACGAAACCTGAAAATATGAAGGGTGAAGATTGGAATCTTCTTGATAGACAGGTATTGGGAGTTATTCGATTAACTCTATCAAGATCAGTTGCGCACAATGTTGTGAAAGAAAAGACCAACAGTGGTATCAGATCTTGGTTGATTTAGTGGATGACTTTTTGTGTGAATTAAGATGGAAGAGAAGGGATTGTTTTAATTAAGGTGGAGCTATTCCAAGAGGAAAAGAAGACTACTTGATTAAGGTGGGCTATCTCAAGAAAAAAGAAGACAATTGATGGAATTTGAGTCAAGGTGGAGATTGTTGGAAATTACCTCAAATTCCAATTGTGACTTGAAAAATTAACTAGGTTTTTTAGTTGAAGAAGGAAAAAATTAATTTGGGTTTCTTTTGTGTAGAAGGAATGTCTATTTCTGGGTATAGAAGGAAAGTCTATTCCTTTGTGTGAAAGGAAAGACTATTCCTTGGTGTGGAAGGGAAGTCTATTCCTTGTAAAAAAAGAAATGTATTCCTAGTTCGAGAAAATAGGAAAAGAGTCTTATAAATAGACAATGCTACAAAGAATTTGTTGGCTTTGGCTTTGGCTATGGTCCAAGGGTCCTCCATTTAGGGAGAGGAAAAATAGGGCATGAAACCAAGAGAAAAAAAGGGATTTTCGCTTGGGAGGAACGCAAAAGGAAGGAGAGAGTAAGGTATTGCCGCCTTTGAGAAGATAATAAAGGTGGAGAGAGTAAAGTGTTGTAGCCTTTGAGTAGATAGATAAGGAAGAGAGAGTAAAGTGTTGCCCCCTTCGAGAAGATAGCTAAGGAGGAGACAGCAAAGTATTGCCGCCTTCGAGACACTAAGAGAGTGTGTGAGAAAGCAAAGAGTAATTGATTTGATAATAATGAAATTATTCAGAGTTTGTCCTGTGATTTTTCCCTCCAAGGAGAAAGGGTTCTCCAAGTAAATACTTGTGTTCTTGTGTGCGATTGCTATTTGAGATTGATAATATTATTTGGGACCCAACAAGTAAGGAAAGGGCATAAATCTCCACCCTAGAGCTCTTGAGACTTGGTATATAAAATCAACTCTCGTGTTTAAAGGATACTTCCTGAAATACAATGATATGAATCATCTAAGGCTGTTGCCGTTGAAGTAAGAGTCCTAAATTAAATTGAACTATATTTATTCTCTATAAAAGGGAGGAAAGAGGTTCCAACCATTTTCTAACATGATCATAAAAGAATTCAAAGTACTTTAGAAAAGATAGGAATTGGGATTGTGCCTCCAAGATATCAAGCTTTCATCCACATATGAGTGCAAGTATATGATTATTTTTGTAGTTCTTGGTCTCTGGGGTTGATGAATGAAAATAAAAGGAAAAATTTTAGGATCACAGCCAGTTCCACACTTATTTTTACAATTCTCTAATGTGGATGAGTGTTTTATTTTATTTTTTTTTTTGGATACAAGATAGAATCTACTCTAGCATAATCTAAGTGTATATATGTGTGAAGCTCCCTTCTGGAGACTTGAACCCCGGCCCTTGCCCCCCACACCCCACAAGCATTTATACTTGTAGAGTGACCATCGCACCAAGAGTATGCGGTGGTGTGGATGAGTGTTAGTAGTTTAAAAAAAATATAAATTGGTTCATGTGAAAGTGAAAAATATCCAATTACAATATGCTATATAGGATAATTGTATACATGGGTGTAAAATTAGTTGTGAACCTCTTATCGATGAGTTAGGTTGGGCACTTGTGGTTGAGGCTTCTAGAAGCATCAGGAGGTGGATTTTGCTGTTGAAATAAAATTACAAAAAGAAACTTACAGAGAGAGAGAGAGAAAGAGAGAGAGAATCTAGTATTTTTTTAAATAAAAAAATGTGAATAAAATTTCTAGTATA
Source organism: Quercus suber (assembly GCF_002906115.3). Classification (NCBI taxonomy): domain Eukaryota; kingdom Viridiplantae; phylum Streptophyta; class Magnoliopsida; order Fagales; family Fagaceae; genus Quercus; species Quercus suber. Next base: position 49,516 of record NW_027070305.1, read on the forward strand.
AAAAATTGGGGAAAAAGAAGAAGCCAAAACTACCTCTTTTAATGGCAAAATAGAGCTGGACAGAAAGATGAACGTTAGTAACAATTGTAAACTTTAGGGACTGAAGTTACCAAAAAAAAAAAAAACCTTATGAGACAAAAATTAGTACTCAACAAACTGAAAAGATATAACTTGTAATTTTGCTAAATGTTTATGTCCTTGTATGGTTGTGACAAGCCTTCCATTAATTTCCCAAATGGTAGTAAATAATAATCTGTAACATGCATTATTGGAAGAGAGACAAAAACAAATACAGAAAAAAATAATACCCTTTAATTTCCATCATAATAATATGATGATACTTTTCCATTCTTTATGCCCACTTTAGCTAGAAGTAGTCAAGAAATCACCGTTATTTTAATACTTAAATCTTTTGAAAGAATAGTTGAGAAATTAAAACAACTATGGATATTAAAATATTTCGGAAATTTGAAGTGCCCATTTTTTTTTTTTTTTTAAATCCTCTCCATACTTTTTAAGCATATGCCGTCAAAGATTTCCAAAGTGGGCAGTAAAAAATGACAATAATGATGTAGTTTTAAAATTATTGAAAATGAAATAAATAAAAAAAGAAAACAACAGGATGATAAAACAATAAAACATACCGAGTTCCTTGTTAATGATAGGAGCATTGCTGGAGTTGCTGCTATTGTCAGACATGTCTTAGGAATTAGTTTCTTGAAATCCTTCTTCTTTGATAGGAAAAAGAAGAAGGATAATTAAGGAATCAATGGTCACGGTGCTCCACGACAGTTCTATAGTACTCTAAGCATCATGAACCCGTACGAGCGATCTGTTGAAAGGAAAGAATAATTAAGGAACAGGGATGCAAGAGACAAGAATGACTGATGCCTATTTTGTTTGGAGAGCAAGAGGAGAATTGAAGGAACGTATTTTCTTTCGATAAGACTATTAGAAATAATATTATTGTGGTTAGGAATAGCAACAAGGAGGTATGGGACGGGTTTCCTATTACTCACTCCACTTCGACTTTGGAGCGAGTTTTTTGTCTTGCCATGTTCTAGCGGGTGCCCGCAGGTACCCATCCTGCTACACCCAAATTTTTTATATAATAATTTATTAAAAGTTTTATTTTGAATGCATTAAATTAAAACTCATAAAATATTTATATTAAAAAAAAAAAAGTTCTAACATTACAAAACTTTCTCAAAGCATAAAAATACAACAATTCAAATAATAAGAAGTAAAAAACAATTCAAACATAGCAATATAACAATTAAAAAATATACAAAACGTAAATATTAAAACATAAAAGTATAAATTCAATAATACAATATAATAAAATATCATAAATTTAAAGTTAGAAGTTTAAAAACACATATGTATGTCTTATAAAAAAACTTATAAATTTTTTTTTAATTATTTAAATATAAACGGGACAGGTGTGGAACGAGGGCGGGGGAAAATCTTAACCCCCATCCTCGGCCTATTTGTTATACAAGGCAAGTAAAACCCGTACATTAAGGGCAGGTGAGGCAGATACCCCCGGATGTGGGTTTAAATTACCATCTCTAATTGTGGCTGTTACGTATTGGCTCAAGTGGCCTAGTTTAGTATAAAGCTCATCTAGGGCTAACTCTAGACCTCTAGCATCTGCATCTGTATAAACTGAACATAGTGTTGATTGTAAAGTAGTATTCTTCACTTGCAAGCCCAATCCTAGGGTTTTTAAAGGAGGTTAAATCCTAGACTAAACACACATTTATTATAGTTAATTAACTTGTAATACAAGTACTATTCTTAGCTTGCATATGAAGTAGGACTGTCTTGGCGTAGTCTATTGAACTTAACATATCTCTAACAAAGACAAACCCTCTTTGAAGTTGATGGGACTTCAATTGTACTATAGCACTTTATACATCAATAAACTTAGCACATGGAACGGTAAATGTGATTATTCGGAAGAAAATGATAAAAAAAGGATCCATATGAAGGATAGAAGAAGGATCAATGCCTTTTAATTAGGGATAGGAGAAGAATCAAAGGACGTTATTTTCTTTTGTGGTTCACAAAAAACAATTATGATAAGACGGAGTTTCATTAAGAAAATAGTCTGATTTTGCCATTATTTTCCGCATTATCATTATTTTGATTATTTTCATGAATATATCTCTTGACAGTTTTATTTTGTTTTACATCTATTTTCTGATAACTCTCCCCTTACCACCCTTACCATACATTGTCTACTACATTTACTATCACTTCTTCTATACTATTCTTTTGATGGTAGGCTGAGCCTCCTTCTTTACCTATCTGTTCATCTTTGTGATTATTTATATATATAGTGACGAAACTAGACTATTTTCTTAAAGGGAGCCAATGTGTAAAAATTTATATATAATATTTATTTTTCATAAAAATTGTAAGGAGGAAGTTTTTTTTTTTTTTTTTTTTTCCAAAGCCCAAGAGGGGCCAGTCTATGGATCCATGTACACCGGGTGGGACCCATATAAATCAGTGTTAACATTGATAGCTGAAATATCAGTGGTATACAGAGTGTACGGATCATTTGGATACAGTTTGATCCCATGTGGCTGTGTGTTCTCACCCAACCCATACAGTGACGCATCATTAGGCAACTTAGTGGAAATCTCAAGGTACTGGTCCTTAAACACCAAATTACCAAATGGGTCTGATACATCTGAGCTTGAATTGAAAAGGGTTTGCCCATTTGATTTTCTCTTCACAGCGAACCCGAATGGGTCTGTGGTGTAGCTGAAAATGAGCTCAGAGCCCGAGTACTCGGTCTCGGCCACTGTTATTGGGCTCTTTCTTGACCTCCCAATCGCTTGTTTTAACACTGGGGGTTGTTCTCTAGGCAACAGATTGTACGGTACCTCCCATCTCTGCTTCTCTGCATCAGTGATGTGGACCCTCAATCGATCATGCGTCTCATGCCTGTAGATAAGAAAAAAGTGTAAGATTTAACATAATATAATGACAATGTAATATGTTGTAGTGGTGGGAAGAGTATAGGGGATAACATTACTTGACAGAGAGCTGCAAGGTAGGGATATCAGGGCCGTAGATATTGTTTTTCTGATTGACTACGAGGTGGCCCACAAGGCCTCCATCAGGGGTCCCCTCAATGGAGATCAGACGGTAGCCATTGCCAATCTTGGTTGGTGGGGTGGAGGATGAGTTTACTCCAGCAGTACATAGAAGCAAGACTAATACAAGAGAAGAGAGAGTTAATAATGGAGTAGGAGAAACCATGGTTTATTAATGGTGTGAGTGAGAGAATGTGACTATGAGGGCTGTGAAAGCTGGGTCTGATGTATATAAAGGCCGAGAAAGAGTGATTTATAATGACCACGCATATGTTGTTAGAAAAATATTTGCATTTATTATAATTTGATTTTTTTTTCTAAATAAATAAAAAGGATAAATTTTAGAGATAAGTACTAATGATAATTTCTTTTTTGAATTTAAATGATTTTTTTTAAAAAAATTTAAAGTATTTTTTTAATTCAAAATGAAATTTATTATTTGACATTTATGACCTTATTATTTTTTTTTTATAAAAAACCAAAACTTTTATTCAAAAACATGAGAAAAGCATGCATCCTGAGCACACACAGATACAACTTGACTCGGACATTCCTCTAGCCAAGTGACATAGTCATCCACATTACAAGCGTGTTGGGCCAGTACATGGGTTGGGACGTTCCCCTGCCTTTTGATATGTGAAAATGCGAAGGCTCTAAAGCTTTGGGCTTGTAGAGTATACTGGTGACTATATTCTAGATGGCTGCCGACGTCGAGCCCAAACCATGGAGTTCGTTGTAGATCGTAAGCGAATCTCCTTCAAATATCGCGTCCCTTATTCCTACATCTGCAGTGAAATGAACCCCTGTCTCCATCGCCTTTGTTTCTGCCTCCATTGCACCTAACGGAACTGCCATCCTTTTGCACATCACGGCGACCACCTCCCCTGCGTCATCTCTGACGATCACGCCTATACCCGTTTGCTTCCGTTTAGTGAACACAACACCATCAACATTGACCTTGTAACACCCTTGCGCCGGTGGGCTCCACTTTACTGTCAAAGACGTCCTTTCCTGAGCGACATCGGAACTCTCATTTGCTCTCTGATACTCCTCCAGGAGCATTAAAGCACTGCGAACAACAGCTCTACCAGTCCTACCCTTTCCTCCATCATGTAACTCATTCCGATTTTTCCATATTCCCCAACAGACCATTACAGTTCACTCCACCAAACCCGGCATAAAGACACTCCATTGTTGCGCCTGACACATGACCTCCATAAAGTCCCATGATGGCAACACCTCGAAAGGTATGCTCAGTTTACTTGAAGACCAAATTGTTTTGGCGTGTTTACAAAACCAGAAAAGGTGACTGACAGTCTCAGTATGGGTCCCACAGCAATTATAAATATCATTGGACGTGATTTTTCTCTTGCGCAAATTTTCTTTTGTGGCCAGAATATTCCTACAAGCTTTCCATGCAAAGTGATTTACTTTGTTTGGTAGGTTCATCCCCCATAAACCCTTCCACACCTTCCTCAACTCGGATTGACTTAAGCAACTCAATCTTCCACCATCTAAACCATCCTCCATAGCCACCTTGTATGCGCTTCTTACCAAAAACCTCCCATTCTTATTCTCGGCCCAAACTATCTTATCCGAGCTCCACTAGCACACAACGGGATACTTAAAATTGCCTTCACGTCCTGAGATAAGAAAATTTGATGCACCACATCGACTTTCCATTCCTTGCTCTCAGCATCTATAAGATCACATACCATTGTTACTTGTGAGTTTCCTCTCTCGGGTGTTACTACTTTGTATGTTTTTGGTGTAGGAAGCCATTTATCCCTCCATATTCTGATAATTTCCCCATTACCCACCTGCCACCTCAGACCTCTTCTTACTAGTGCTTGAGCTGCATGAATACTTCTCCATGTGTAAGATGGCTGTCCACCCAACTCTGCATCCACGAAATCACAATTGGGAAAGTACTTGGCTTTATATACCCGGTAAAACAGTGAGGATGAGTTTGTCTGTAGCCTCCACCCTTGCTTTGCTAAGAGAGTAAGGTTGAACTTTTTTAGATCCCTAAATCCCATCCCACCATTTTCTTTAGGTAAGCACATCTTCTCCCAACTCATCCAAGCTAGCTTCTTTTCATCTTTCACTTGTCCCCACCAGAATTGTCTCACCATACTTGTCAGCTACTCGCACAGTTTATTAGGGAGTTTAAAGCAACTCACGGTGTATGATGGCACTGCTTGAGCCACTGCTTGATCAGTACTTCTTCCTAGCATTAGAGAGAAGTTTTCTA
>NW_027070305.1:59022-136018 GCF_002906115.3 Quercus suber
GGCTATCAACCTCTCAATGGTATGGAAATGACAAGGTAGGAGATGAGGAAATTCCCAAAACAAATATGTAGAGGATTGTGGATATAACAATTTCTAACTCTTAAGGTGTTTGGCTAGGGTTTTTCTCTCAGAAGCTCTCCTTAACATTTGTGGGTAATGTGGGTATAAATAGTGTAGGCACAGAAAGTGCGTATCAGACTGGACAGGCTGGCAGAACAGAATGCCTCGCGGGTGTTTCGCGGGAAGGCCTTACCCGTGAGATACTTGCGAGACACAGCTGTCTCTATCTAGCCTGACTCTTCGCATTCCAGCACGTGCAGGGCACATGAGTCATTTCGCGGGTAACTAAGTCGCGATATACCTGCGAGAAATCTTCAATCTTCAAATGCTTGAGTCTTCACACACACTCTCTTTATCACACAACTCTTACAGAGAAATCCCATAATAAATACAGGGTACAACACATTGAATATAATTACAATAAAATTTGGCACGGAATATAAGCCAACAAAACAAATAGTTGTAAATAACAACTTTACAGTTTTAAACCTAGTTGGTATTAGTCCAAACCTCAGGATAGTTTATTGGAACTAACCCATTTATTTTTTTGGTAAATGATGATCGACGGTGGTGGCTGGTTGGCCAAAGGTGGTGGTTGGCCGTTGATGGCATTAGCAATCTCCCATGGCGCTGATGAAGGTTGGTGGCTAGTGGGGATTGTTTGAGTTTTTCTATTTTCTATTTATTTTGGAAAACTGAATCAATAAAAATATGAAAATTAGATTTAAATTAAATAGGCATCCATATGACAATTTCTTATTGGTGGGCATACAATGGAGTAGGTAAGATAGGACTGAAGATTTGGACTCTGAATAACTAAGTAATTATAGAAACCCATATACCAAATAATTATATTTCGGTTTGATTTGAACTGAAATCAACATTTATATTCTTTTATTTTATATAAGAAACAATGATATTCATATTTGAGTAAATCAAATCATTAGAAAAAATATAAAAATAGAGAAAATTATAAAACTCATTAGAAACTTACTTCGGCTAGAATCTAAGGTGTTCATATTTATTGGTAACAAGGTTAACATGAATGTAACCACTTGAAATGATCTCTGAACTTTAGAATGGAAATAATATGTAATTAAAAAAATGGTAGTAGAATTAACAATAAGATTAATAATCAAATTTACAAATGAATTAAAATAGAATTTTGTTCAAAAAAAAGGACAAAAAGGAAAGATATGCAGATATAATCTTGAAAAATTCACTCGGACAATGCTCTGAACGCGAAAGTGTGCAGTTTCGCCCCCTTCTCCCATACTGAGTCACAGGCAGCGCCTCGGAATTGGCATACCTCACTTTTCCATGTTCGATTGCTACATCCTAAAATTGTCCAGCATTTAAATCATCTGAAGTTTACGTGTTACATGGGAAAAACCAGTTACTCAAAGAAAAATGAAAATAACAAAGGCATTTCATAACCATGAATTAAGAAAAACCATTCTCATTGTAGTCCACTAAAAACTACTAATATTAACTAGCATTTTATCAAGTTGTACAAATGGTTTTTTTTTTAAAAGAAAAAAAAAAAAAAAGAGAAAAAGGCTTCAGTAGTTTGTTTTTGCCTAAATAATAATGATAATAATAATAATAATAAAAGCTTAGGAATGTGGATGGAAAGCCTTATGCACACTCGGTTTTGTTGCTAAACAGCAATGGGATGGATGTGTTTTACAGAGGGACTTCTTTGACGTACAAGGTTATTGGAGGTGTCTTTGATTTTTACTTCTTTGCTGGGCCTACACCTTTGGGCGTGATTGATCAGTACACTTCCTTTGTTGGCAGGCCAGCTCCAATGCCTTATTGGTCTCTGGGTATGACTCACTTTTCACCCTTATCCATCACTTTCTTTTACTGCATAAGATTATTATTTTTATTTATTTATGGAAACTGCATAATAATATTTTATTACTGAATATGACTTTTTTTTTTTTAATGCCATATAGTTTAGTGAATATGTCATATAGTTAATAGTTTAATTTTGGCGTGAATTTACCGAAAATAGGCTACTTTAATTTCAGTCGTAATGACCTGGAATTTCATCTGATGTGGAAAATGGAGGTTTCTCATTCTGGTTTACATTACTGAAATGGTATTTTTTGGCCGTTCCGGCACAGAATTTAAAAAAAAAAAAACTATTCCAACCGATTACATGATGATTCATAAGAACATTGCAAATGTTATAATTTATTAAGAAGGCTATGTAATTATTAAAAGAACATTGACTTTTCAACCATTATATAGTGAAATGAATAAAGTCTCCTCTTTTTTTTTTTTTCGGGGTGTGGGGGGAGACTATGAACTATTTTCATAATAAAAAGCTACAATTACATTTTGGTAAAGGGCTTGTTAAATGAACTATATTCTCTTCAATCCAAGTGGAAAAATTGTCATTGTTTAAAGCTTGTTTTGCTAATAAGTGAGCAGGGCTATTACCTTCTATGCAAATTTTTAATATATATATATGAAATTCGGAGGAATGATTTATTCTTGAATCAGTACTAGGTTGTAGTAAACTCTGTCATTTATAAATTACTGTCATGTATAATCATGCAACAGAATAAAATATCATATTGGCAAATCCATGAGTTAGGTGCTGATTGGTGTTGGTCATTTGGCTGTATGCACCGTCACAGACGCATATGATACTGGAGGAATAGGATGCTTTGTTATTTTCTAATTGAGGTTGGTGGGTTGGCCACTATAATTTAATGTACTTTATTGTTATTTTGTTCTCTTCTAATTGTTTACTCAATCACTCTCATAAACAGCTTTTAGGTTCAAAAGATCCTGCATTGTTTGATAGGATATTAGGAATATTTCACATTGAACATCACAAAAAAGTAACCTGTTTTGGCGTAATGGTTTTTTTTTTTTTTTTTTAAAGCAAGAATGTAGGCCTAAAAGTTATTCTTGGTTTTATCCCAAGAAAAAAAAATTTAATCTTTTATCTTTCATACTTTATGGTCTATATCAAAGATAAGGCCACATGTAAAGTTGGAAGCTCTAGTTTTTCTTAAGCATTTAAATATTTTTCTGCATTCTGCCCAAACTCTTCAAAGCCAAAAATCTTGGTCTTTTTTTTCACACTTTTCTAAAAAGTAGCTGATAGGGCCCCATTTGATGCTAATTCTAGGCAGCCATTTCCATCAGCATTCATCTATCTGGGGCCAATACTCTCCATACACCACTTCCTTGTCCTTTGAGTGTGAGTGGAGACTGCCTTGGGTTGTGGGGATTGGGGAATGTGTATGGTGTAATTGTTGTCTCCTTGCATTACAGCTAGTCCATGTCGGTGTGAGAAATAATTGGACTTTGAGAAAAGTTGACTTAAAGTGAATTACTTTTTGTTTTATTTTTTTTTTTATGTGGGGCTTAGGATCTCTCCGTTTGAAATGAATACTTATTATGAGATAAATTAAATATATTTAAATTTAAAAATGTATCTAGTACCACATCATTTAAATTTTTAAATGACATGATATCTAGAAAATAAAACCTTGATTGTGAAATGGACTCTCTCTGTTTCAAGTGGAACCAAGAGAATCCTGTTCCAACTTCCCAATAATAAGGGATGAAAAACCTTTGGTTTGAATTGACATGCCACTTAGCTACAAAGCCCTTGTCGCCTTATGCTTATTACCTTTTTGGGTTAGAAACTTTGAAAGAGTAAAAGCAACAACACAATTCTTGTAAAGTAGTTTACTTGATCATCTTGATATGTGACCTGCTAATAAGTAAGGTGGAATATGACCTTTTTCTTAGGCTTCTTAACCTATTCTCTCTTAAAAGTAGCCAGCTAAAATTCTGGACTTCCAAGCAATGGCAATTCTTGTTATAAAAGTATCATAACACCTCCAGTTGCTCTAAACTGCCAGAACTCTGCACTGCAAGTTCCTCTTCCAACTGTTTCAATTAATCAAAGGGTTTAATGATGTATACTTAATTCAAGCTTATCGTAAGAAATTAAGAAAGTGTGATTCCTTTTTTAATTTCTTGCCTATATTTGATGCTACAGGATTCCACCAATGCAGATGGGGTTACCATAATTTATCTGTAGTTGAAGACGTTGTTGCGAATTACCAAAAGGCTCAAATCCCACTTGATGTGATTTGGAATGATGATGATCATATGGATGGACACAAGGACTTCACCCTCAACCCCATCAACTACCCTCATTCGAAGCTTTCGGCATTCCTTGACAAAATACACAGCATTGGTATGAAATACATTGTCCTTATTGATCCTGGAATTGCTGTTAATTCCAGTTATGGCGTATATCAAAGGGGAATTTCCAATGACGTATTCATTAAGTATGAGGATGAACCCTACTTAGCTCAAGTTTGGCCAGGGGCTGTATACTTCCCTGACTTCCTAAACCCAAAAACTGTATCATGGTGGGGTGATGAAATCCGCCGCTTTCACGAGCTTGTCCCTGTTGATGGTTTATGGATTGACATGAATGAAGCTTCAAATTTCTGTTCTGGGAAGTGTACAATCCCAAAGGGCAAGCAGTGTCCCACTGGGACAGGTCCTGGCTGGGATTGCTGCTTGGACTGCAAGAACATTACAAAGACAAGATGGGATGCTCCTCCTTACAAGATAAATGCTTCAGGTTTGCAGAAACCAGTAGGGTTTAAAACCATAGCAACTAGTGCAGTTCACTACAATGGTGTTTTGGAGTATGATGCTCACAGTCTCTATGGTTTCTCTCAATCCATTGCAACTCACAAAGCCCTTCAAGGACTCGAAGGCAAGCGTCCATTTATATTATCTCGCTCCACTTATGTTGGTTCAGGCCAATATGCTGCCCATTGGACCGGAGATAACCAAGGCACTTGGGAGAATTTGAGGTACTCAATTTCCACAATGCTCAATTTTGGTATATTTGGGGTGCCAATGGTTGGTTCAGATATATGTGGGTTTTATCCACAACCAACAGAAGAGCTTTGCAATCGTTGGATTGAAGTTGGTGCTTTCTACCCCTTCTCAAGGGATCATGCAAACTACTACTCCCCAAGACAGGAGCTTTATCAATGGGAATCAGTAGCTGAGTCTGCCAGAAATGCTTTGGGTATGAGGTATAAGCTCCTGCCTTACCTGTACACCTTGAACTACGAGGCTCATATTAGCGGAGCCCCAATTGCCAGGCCACTTTTCTTCTCATTCCCAACTTACACTGAGGTTTATGGGCTGAGCACCCAATTCTTGCTAGGGAGCAGTCTCATGGTATCTCCAGTTCTTGAGCAAGGGAAATCAGAGGTTACAGCTCTGTTTCCCCCGGGTTCTTGGTACAGTTTGTTTGATATTACGCAGACTATCACATCAAAAGGCGGGCTCAAAGTTACCCTTGATGCGCCTTTGCATGTTGTTAATGTGCATTTGTATCAAAATACCATTTTACCAATGCAGCAGGGTGGAATGATATCAAAGGAAGCCAGAAAGACACCTTTCAACCTCATAGTGACATTCCCAGCAGGGGTGTCTGACGGGGAAGCCAGAGGGAACCTTTTCATTGATGATGATGAGTTGCCAGAAATGAAACTTGGAAATGGTTATTCCACATATATTGATTTTTATGCAACAGTTGCTAAGGGAACTGTGAAGGTGTGGTCAGAAGTCCAGGAGGGCAAGTTTGCTTTAGCTCAGGGTTTGTACATTGAGAAGATTTCAGTGTTGGGATTGGATGGAAGTGGACAAGCATCTGCACTTGAGATTGATGGAAAACCAGTGACGAATGCTTCGAACATAGAGTTAAGCACAACCAAGCAAAATGTGTTGGAAGATGGAGGAGATAAGGTGAAGATAGTGATGGTAGAGATTAAGGATTTGTCATTAGATGTAGGAAAGAACTTTGCCATTACGTGGAACATGGGGACCAAAGGTTGAGGATAAGAGGATTATGTTGGATTTTTTGTTATTCTCTTCTCTCTCTCTCTCTCTTTTTCTCTTTTTTTTTTTTTTTTTTTTTTTCCCTTTTTTGGGTCAAAGGATTTTTTGTTATTCTCTTTATCTTGTTTTGATGCTTTTTCATTATCTTAAAATGTAGCTACTGCAACCCAAAATTAAACTTTCAAATTATGTCTTTCTAATATTCTTAAACGGTGGTCACTTCTTCTCTCTCACATGCAAAAAATAAAAAAAAAATAATTTTTTGAAAACAAAAAACAAAAAGAAAAAAAGGAGAAACTAAACACATGTTTTGTTCTTGAATGGTATTTCCATTTGATGTTTCATTTTGGGGAAGTAAAAACAGTTTAATTCCTTAGAATAAATTGTACCAGAAATCAGGCTGTTGTTGATTTTCCTCTTAGAACCAACCATCTGAGGCCCATTTCTGTCATAACTTAGTCCATGGTCAAGCCCAGGTCTGTGATTCCTAACTGATGGTACATATTTTTTTTTTTTTGGGGGGGGGGGGGGGGGGTGGTGGAGTGATGGATTCGTACGTGTGTTCATTGAAAAATTATGTATGAGGATTGTTGTTTGATCCAAACAGCAAATATGATTATATGAAATCATGTACAATCAACCTTCTCTCACAATAATTATCTTATATGTGGGATATATTCATCATTTTCATAGTGTATGACCCCCACAACATGTGAAGCACATGCTTTAAAAGGGAAAACGCTTATATCCGATCCGTGAAATACATCCTTTCTATAATTGCATATTAAACACATATTTATAAAAGTTATAGAAGCTATAATTTGTACCCACATATATAATATTGGTTCTTATAATATTTAAGAAATATTTTCCAACAATACTTCATCTGTGTTATATTGCAAATTAAATATATTTCATTTGTGTAAGAATCTCATTCACTCTCCTTGGTTTTTTTTTTTATTTTTTTTTTTTAAGACATCTTATTTAGCACATCAATATAAGTTATTAGCCTTAAAATTTCATGCGAGATCACAACTTGCTGTCTTTTAGCCTCTTACAGGCAACCAACAGGGCTTCAATAATTATTCACACAACTAAATACAATTTATTAGGAAGACTAAATTGGGAACCAAATTAATATTTTTCTAGTTACTTGAGAATCAAATTAATAATTTATCTCTTTCTTTTTCTTTTTTCTTTTTTCTTTTTTCTTATTTTAACTTTTGTCTTTATAAGTCCATATCTCTGTGTAAGTCCAAAACATCAACCAATTTAAAATGCAGAGTGACCTAATAGCATGTACAAACAAAGAACTTTTCGACCATTGGAATAATTGGATCTTGTTACTGTTGTATACCCATCGTAGCATCTTGGGAAATCCAATGATGTGGACGGGGATAAGCTCGACTCACGTGAACTCTTTGAAAGATTGGGCTACTAAATTTTTGTCAGTTTGCTCATATTTTCTGCCGTGATACATTTGATTAGAGTCCACATTGGAGGGCCTATTCAATCGGTTTGGATCTCTCTAGCAGTGCATTGGGCTAAGATGTCTTTATAGAAAATTTCATCCCCATTACTTTTTTAGGCTGGTCCATCCCTAAACAGTGGTATAAAGGTCATGAGCTGAACTAAGTGTCATCAACTTTTGTAACTTTGTGTATGACTAGCATCAGCTTATTCGGTTTTTTTTTTTTTTTTTTTTTTTGCTGTTTGATTTTTGATAAAAGTATGTTAAAATATATTTGTACTTTGAGAAAGTAAGAAAATATTAGATTTAAAGGATTTAAAAAAACGCCGGACACAAACGGTGACTCAGTGCCTCAGTTTGGTAACATTTATTTGTTAGTGTTTTGAAGTTGTATTTTGAAAATTTGCGATTTCAGAACATGTCACCAAAGAGCAATGCCAATTACAGCTTAGACATAAATTGTTAACTTTAAATTTTGTCATTTTCCTTTTAGATTAAGTGTATTGCAGACTTGGCAGTCAATATAATGACCCTCGCAAAATCTAAAGAAATTTTGTCATAGCCGCGAATCAAGCTTGTCATTATAATATTATACCATCGAATCCAAGAAAAGCCCATTGCAAATTAAAAATTTCTAAATCTATCTGAACGGATATAAAATATTAAAATTTTTAACCAGTTAATACACTTATCCGATCAGATAGAATAATGACTCACCTGACCTAATTAAGTATCGTTATAGGGATAGCAATAGCATTAGTTTAATATTGATATTTTGGCAAACTCAATGACTCACCTGAGATTAAATAAAATATTAAATAAAAAACGGCCATTATGATTATATAACTTGTTGAAATTAGGGAAAAAGAAATTAGGATACGATTTCCCACCACTCTCCGCTATTCCATTGTTCTATTCATTACATCAACATGCACATGCCACTGCTGTTGAAACTTGAAAGCGGGACTACTTTCATTTTTGTATGTATCTTAGCCTGCCTAACTTCAACTAATTAGTAATTAGTACATCCTCTCCTCTCTTTTCTTTTCTTTTCTTTTTATCCTCTAAATTTTAGTTAGGTGGGATCCGGGACGGATTTATATATTGACTAGGGGCCAATGGGCTCCCTAAATTTTATTTTATTTTTATAAAAAATATTAGTCTATTAATAGGTACTAATTTTAATAATTTTGTTCAATAAAATTACATTTTTCCTCCTTAACAATGTCATCAATTCTTTTAAGAATAATGTTTTAGTCACACACTTTTTTACAACATTTCTACAAACTATTAAGGTAGCAAGTTTTTATTGGTTTGCATACATGCATCACTTTTTACTTATCAATAACCATCCACCACATTAGTAATTTGTGAAAAATTTATAGTTTTAGCATTTCTACCTTTTAAAGGTCATAAAAATTAATAGATTAAATCTAAAACAAAATATACAAGTCCCAAAAAATTAGCCCAACAACAAAAATTACCAATAATAAAGCTAAAAAAAAAATTAAGCATAATCAATCTATTTTACCAAAACAAACAATTTAGTCATTTAAAAAGTTAAAAAAAAAAAAATCCTTAGTAATAAAGTAGTAGAGTCAAAGGTCAAAACTGCCGCATACAACAAATAGCAAAGCCGCCCTCTAACTCCAAGTTCTGACTCCGTCACTGATTAGGATTTGAGATGAGAGAATTACTTGTGGGGTTGTGGACCATAATCCAATTTGACTAAGTAAGTCTCCATTAGATAACAAAATTTGATACTCCCTAATTCTATTGCTAAAGTGGAAGCTTTAGCAGCAATGTGGGCCCTTGACTTTGCATCTGAAATTGGTATTCCCACAGCTCTTCTCGAAAGTGACTTGGAGACCACCATTAACTCCTTGAATGATGCAGATGATTCATTAACCATTTACGAAGTTTGATTTTTGAAGCAAAGTCAATCGTAGAATCTTTTCACCATATTAGCTTTTCTCACACGTCAAGAAGGCAATTCTGTACTTCATAATCTTGCTAGACATGTTACATATCATAGGTTTTTTGGTGTGAATGGAGGATGTTTCTCCACACCTCAATGTTGCATTCTTAGCCGATTTGGCTTCTATAACATCCTTTTCAAAAATAATAATAACTAGCCGCAGACCCGTGCGTTGCGCGTGTTAATTTTTTAGATAAAATATTATTTTAGTCCCTAGAATTTATAAAGAGTTAAAAAAAAAAAAGTTTCATCATATTTTTCATAATCTTGTCTATAACATTTTTTCTATTATCATATATTTATTATGGCCTCCCTAAAATTTTAAAAAAAAAAAAATATTAGTATATTAATAGGTACTAATTTTAGTAAATTTGTTTAATAAAATTACATTTTACCCTTTAACAATGTCATCAATTCTTTTAAGAGTAATGTTTTAGTCACACACTTTTTTACAACATTTCTATAAACTATTAAGGTAGCAAATTCTTATTGGCTTGCACACATGTATCACTTTTTACTTATCAATAATCACTCACCACATTAGTAATTTGTAAAAAATTTTGTAGTTTTAGCATTTCCCCACTCTTAAAGGTCACAAAAATTAATAGATTAAATCTAAATCAAAATATACAAGTCCCAAAAAATTTGCCCAACAACAAAAATTACCAATAATAAAGCTAAAAAAATTAAGCCCAATCAATCTATTTTACCCAAAACAAACAATTTGGTCATTTAAAAAGTAAAAAAAAAAAAATCCTTAGTTATAAAGTAATAAAATCAAAGGCCGGAACTGCCGCACACAACTAATAGCAAAGCCACCCCATAACTTTAAGTCCTGACTCCGTCACTGGGTGGGATTTGAGATGAGAGAGTTACTTGTGGGGTTGTGGACCATAATCCAATTTGACTAAGTAAGTCTCTATTAGATAACAAAATTTGATACTCCCTAATTCTATTGCTAAAGTGGAAGCTTTAGCAGCAATGTGGGCCCTTGACTTTGCATCTGAAATTGGTATTTCCACAGCTCTTCTCGAAGGTGACTTGGAGACCACAATTAACTCCTTGAAGGATGCAGATGATTATTTAGCCATTTACGAAATTTGATTTTTGAAGCAAAGTCGATCGCAGAATCTTTTCACCATATTAGCTTTTCTCACACGTCGGGAAGGCAATTCTGTACTTCCCAATCTTGCCAGACACGTTATACATGTCATAGGTTTTTTTTTTTTGGTGAATAGAGGATATTTCTTTACACCTTAATATTGTATTCTCAGCCGATTTGGCTTCTATAACATCCTTCTCAAAAAATAATAATAATAATAACAAAATAAATAAATAAATGTATATATTTTATGAAGATCGCAAGGTCATGAGACCATATGATATCAGACAAAATCACACTTTGGATCTTCTTATATTTGTAGTTTCTTGTTTCTGTCTGTCCTTAAACATAGCCTTTCATAGCCCAATGTCAATGCATTTATGGGACCATGTTCCATGTTTCTTGATATCTGATTTCTTGAACACTGACTCTTGTTTCCGAGTATCCTTGCTGCTTTTTCTATGAGCAATTACTCAAGACGGATTGAATGGTATCTTATGTTGCGGCATCATTAGAGATATGGAATCAAAATCATTTTCTACTTGTGGAAAATACTCAAATATGATTTAAATAACGAAAGATGAATTGCATATAACTCTACAGACTAAAGTTTGCATTTATTAATAAGTTCCAGTTAACTCAATTAATAAAGTTTCTTTTTATCAAATGAGATCTGTAATTCAAATATCGTCTATATGTTTTTTTTTAATTAAAAAAAACCAATTAATATCTTAGTCAGATGATGAGAACAACCATGTGGAGTGGACACCAATCACGCCATAAGTTGAAGTTTTATCCTATCTAAAAAAAAAAAAAAAACATTTGGAAAGAAGAGTCAAAATAAAGGAAGATAAAAGGGTAGAGAAAGAATGATATTAAGGTAGAAAGTAGTGGGGAGATGAAGAAGCAAAAGGAAATGAGAGTTTTGGAAAATTAATAATAAAAATAATGGTTAAAAGATATTTAAATTTTTAAATAATTAAGTCACCTTAAATGAGAAAATGTTAAAAAAATATATATAAGAAAAATTGAAAACAAAAAATGATGATGTGGCGGCTGATGTGGCTCAACGTGAGCGTAGCAACATTAAATGCTACGCTTCAGCTTTTAGTAATATATAGATAATAACAAAATAAATAAATCAGATATGGTATATGATATATACCTTCAGAAACACGGAAGAAAGAAGAGGTATATATTTTATGAAGATCGCATGGTCATGAGACCATACGATATCAGACAAAATCACACTTTGGATCTTCTTATATTTGTAGTTTCTTGTTTCTGTCTGTACTTAAACATAGCTTTCATTGCCCAATGTCAATGCATTCATGGGACCATGTTCCATGTTTCTTGATATCTGGATTTCTTGAACACTGACTCTTGTTTCCGAGTATCCTTAATTGCTGCTTTTTCTATAAGCAATTACTCAAGACGGATTGAATGGTATCTTATGTTGCAGCATCATTAGAGATATGGAATCAAAATCATTTTCTACTTCTGGAAAATACTCAAATATGATTTAAATAACGAAATAAGATGAATTGCATATAACTCTACAAACTAAAGTTTGGATTTATTAATAAATTCTAGTTAACTCAATTAATAAAGTTTATTGTTATCAAATAAGAGATTTGTAATTCAAACATTGCCTATATATATATATATATTTAAAAAAAAAAAACCAATTAGTATCTTAGTCAGACGATGAGAATAACTATACGGAGTAGACACTAATCACGCCATAAGTTGAAGTTTTATCCTATCTATAAAATTTATAAAATTAAAAATTAAAAAAAAAAAACATTTGGATATGTTGTCTTAAAATATATCATATATTATACGATAAAAATTTCTTCTATAAATTGTAATTGCATTTAGTGTGTTGTGTGTAGTTTAACTTGCCTCACCCTCCTTTAAAAGTTATTATAATTTTTGAGTGAAATTTATGATGTGTCTTTGTGTTAATCCATTTTCCTCTCTCTTGTATCTCTTGTATGTATCTTTGTTTGTTTCTTAAAAAAGAAAAAAAAAAAAAAAAGTATTTGCTTTCTCCTTTTGTGTACAATCCTTTTGGCCTTTTATTTTAATTTTTTTTTTATGGGATTTGGCCTTTTATTTAACACACTTAAAAGACCGTGGTACATTGTACTTTTTCCATATTATCTGTTAATTACTAGTGATTTACTCTAAATGAATATATCCTAAAACAATTCACATATTTTATAAAGAATTACAATGATTTATGTTAAATTATTTACTCATTTAAAATATATATTTTTTTTAAATAGAAACTAGGTGTTATTCTCTATGCTTTTGTCAAATTGCCTATTTTATTATTCAATTTCAATGAAATTAATGAATTATTTTCTTTTACAAATAACACCCTTGGACTTTAACTTGAGTGCAAATTTAGATCTTTCCTTTTATTAGAATTCTGTTAGTGTTTAAATAAATAAATAAATACAAGAATTTTGATAGTGATTTCAATTAATTTTATAAATTTAATCATGTGATGTGTACATGGTTCTACCACATCATCTAATTTTTAAAATGATATTATTACTTGTGGACATCACGAGATTAAATTCCTTATATTTTAATGAAAATTTTTAAATAAAGATCTGATTGATCACAGTACTAAAATTCATGGAGTTGATTGTTCAAATCTAAAATCAAGTACGAATTTGACATTTTTTTTTTTTGGCTGAATAAAAAAGGGGGTCTCCGGTGTGGGGTCGAGGTGTGGGCTCATCGACCCCATACCACGTGACGGTAATGGGTAATACCACGTGTACCACACGAGCTTTGCTGGGGTTATTGCTCGAACCACTCCTCTCTGGGTGCAGAATGTCAAGCCAAAATTCAAGGATGATATTTTTAAAACTCACTATAAAATATTACAAGAAATTTGATTTGTCACAAACCTCATGTTGAGGGAATTAATTTTTTAAAGGGGAAAAAATATTTTCTCTCCCTTATGTTGGGGATGGTTCACAATTCCCCCTTTTTATCTTTGAAATTGACCAATTTCTCCCTCTATGATTTAAAAATGAGCAAATACCCCCAATATGTTATTTTTTAGTTAAATCCAATGGAATCACAATGATTACAAATGCAATATTCCAACAAAATAACAATGCAATCCTCGAAAAACATTTACTTATTTCATTGGATTTGACTAAGAAAGTAACAAATTGAATGTATTTGCTTATTTCCCAAATATATAGGAGGAAATTGGTTGGTTTAAAAAATAAGGGCAATAATTGTGAATTACCTCAAACATGGAGGGGGAAGTGTTTTTTCCTCTATTTAAATTTAAAATTTTATTGGTGGAATTAAACCCTACATCAAAGTGCAAGGGTGAAATTTATAAAAACCCTAATAATTAATAGATGTTGCCAAGACCCTTGTAACTTAACTAGTTTGACACGTCATGGTGTGTCCAACAAAGATATCTACAATTTAAAATTCCCCCTCCTCCAAACTATCGATTAAAAAAAAACTATAATATATGTTCTTTTAAAAGAGAAGAAATTTATAAAAGCCTAACTATTAATTATAATAGTTATTATTTAATGAGGGGAAAATAATCATAGCTGTTGTTAATAAAAAAAAAAAAATTATAAAACCCATAACTATTAAGTAATTAAAAATTTAAAATAGATGTTCTTAAGAAGAAATATCCCCTTTGTGCCTTAACAATCCCTCCGAGAGTATCACCTTTATTGGGCCATGCCCAAGGAGTATGCAAGCCTGATTAATAGTTTCCTTGACCAATGTAATCCAAGATGACTTAGAAGAGGAGCTTGGTGGAAAAATCTGGATAGCCCAAGGAAGGCCATCGGACATGAACCACCAGAAGAGGTTGAGATGAAGTCCACACCTGGCTAGAAAGTAGGAAATCGAGGGAAGCAACAATAACAAGTGTGGATTTAAGGGGGGGGGGGGGGGGGGCTTCCTAGGGAAGCACAGGGGGGGGGGGGGGGGGAGCTTCCTAGGGAAGCATCCATTACCTCCGCATTGAATACATTGCAACAACTATTTCAACCACATTTATGACTGAATGACACTTGAATGGTGCTAAGACAACCTATAGTTCACTTAACATATCTTCTAAAGATGGGATGGGACAAGTATCTAGTTTCAGGATGACAAGAAGACCATTATAAAAGGAGGAAGAATCCCAATGAATAGGGATTGAAACATAGAGAGTAGAGAGGGAGAATCATTCATTAACTTGTAATACCTCAAGTGTAGTAGGGCTTCTCAACTACTAGAGGAAACATTAATATAACCATTTATGCTTACTTTAACTTGTTAAGACTATGTTTTTCTATCTATATACGTTTTCTGACTTTGACTCGTTAGATAAGAAGCCCAAGTGTTGGTTTGCATTCTCATCTTTGCAAATTAATTGTAGTGGGCCTCGATCTAAGCCCAATTCCCCATTGGGCCTCAATTTTTTGCCCCCACACAATTTTTATTTAAATATCATATTATATTTTATTCTTAAGCTCTTTATAATTAATTATGTTTGTGGGTGATTTAACTTTAGTTCAAATTTTATGTATGATAGTTATACATATTTTCTTGTGAAATTATCGGACTAGTGAAATATTAAAAGTGAATATCAATAAACTTAAGTGGTTTATGTATTATTTATTATTGAGTGTGTTAATTTATTCAGAAAAAAGGCAAAAAGAATATGTTAGAAATATATTTAGAATTTTTTAAATTATTTTATGTAAAAATTAATGTCCATATTCAGTTGAACAACCCATCATAGATAAGAATAAACACCCATTCATGCTAAAGACATAGTATTTTTTTTTTTTTGGGGGGTCAATATATGGAAACGAATTTCATAGGATATGAATAGCAAAAAAAATAAATTTTATAAGATATGAAGTGACATATTATACTTATTAGAATTTCACTTTCATATGAAACACTGTGATATCACTTGTATTCTGCATAAAGCATAACTTGTTTGGTGAAATTGGTCATGTTTTTTGTTACCTAATTAGATCATATCAAATGTCCTCTGGTAAGAGCCATATGGTTTAAAAGTAAGTGGGGGTTAAGGTTTGATGGGCTAAGATTTTCCTCCTCTTCCCATTTATTCAATTTTTGTTATTCCCTCCTAATGTTAAATTGAGTCAAGATAACAAAGAAGATTTCCTTTTAACTGGGGTGTTGGTTTGTGATGTTGTTTGGAGGACCAGAAATCAAGTTCAATTTGAGCGACTATCTCTAAGTTTGGATAGGCTTTAAAAAAAAAAATATCCAGCTTGATTGCCAAGGGCTGGAGAGGGGAGGTGGTATTTGCTTGTTGTAAAAGAGTGAACACCACCTTCCATTTCCAAGCAAAGGTAGAAGCAATCAAATGGACTCTTTGGTTGGCCTTAGATTTAGATGCTGAAGCAATTTGTATTGAATTTAATTCTAAAATTTGTGTTGATGCCTTATCCTCCCCTAGTATGGAAATTCCATGGAGAATTACTTGTATTTGCTCAGATATATTGGCTTTGAAGTCTCAAATCCAAAATTGTTGTATCTTCTGGGTGGCTAGAGGTGCAAATGGGGTTGTCCATGCCTTAGCCAATTGGTCCTCTAGGCACAACATGTTTGGGTCTTTTGATATAGGTTTTGGCCCTCCTTATTTTGTTTCTGTTATTAAGGATGATATTTGTGGCTCCCCTTTGTAATTTTTTAGGGGCTGTTTAGTAAAAGATTTATAGTAACCTTATTTAAGTGTTGTGAAAATACATATGGGTGAAAAAGTGTAGTAAAAATAGGTGTTATGATATTTAAACAACAAAAACTGTTGTTTAAACAACAGTAGCAACGTCTTCCAACATTCCTAATTCATCTCTCTAAAATAGGATTAAAAAAAAACCAATTTAGGGGATAAACCTAAAAAATGCTATAATTAGTTTCCTTATCATTCCTTAAAATATCATTTTGTTACCGTGCTTTGACTGCTTTCTTATATATTCACCTATAGAGAGCATTGTTGATTTCCCAAACACTTAGGTAGTAAAAAAAAAAATGGAGAAGAAATGAACTTTTAGGAAGACAATCTGAATGCCCTCACTTTAGATTCGTATGTCTAGAAGTTTAATTGTGCAACACTCTTGTGTAATTCATCAATTTTCTATAATCCTATCCCATTCCGGCAAAATTCCCAGTTCCACAGTCACATTCAAAGTTTCAAACGAAGACCTCCCTTATCTTTCAATGCAATGCAGAGTTCTTTTCAAACTCGATCTGAGTTTTTCCCAAATCAGGGGATCATATAGTTCCTCAGATCTAAGGTTTTTGTCTTGTCAGTCAGAAATTGAGTGAGACAAGGGAGACCCCACTGACCATCATCATCATCTACCGCACACCGCGTTATCATCTACCACACACGTGTATCCAATGACTCTTTAGTTCACAAATCACAACTATACCTCGGCTTTATATATCAAAACCCATACTTCAACAGTTATTCAGTGTCACACTCTCTCGCTCTCACTCACAGTACTAATATAAGCCATGGTTTCTCCTACTCCTCCTCCATTATTAACT
The DNA here is from genome assembly GCF_002906115.3 of Quercus suber. Classification (NCBI taxonomy): domain Eukaryota; kingdom Viridiplantae; phylum Streptophyta; class Magnoliopsida; order Fagales; family Fagaceae; genus Quercus; species Quercus suber. Next base: position 76,117 of record NW_027070305.1, read on the forward strand.
CTCTCTTCTCTTCTTCTACTGGTCTTGCTACTATGTAGTAGTTCTGTAGTAAACTCATCCTCCAAGTCCAAGTCCAACCCGCCAACCAAGATTGGCCAAGGCTACCGTCTCATCTCCATTGAGGAGAGCCCTGATGGAGGCCTTGTGGGCCACCTCATTGTCATCAAGAACAACAATGTCTACGGCCCTGATATTCCTCACTTGCAGCTCTTTGTCAAGTATGTTATCCCTTACTACTACTACTCTTCCTCTGGTTCTCTTGTTTTTGAAAATGCACCTCTCAGCCGTTTGATTTTTGTTCAGGCATGAAACGCAGGATCGATTGAGGGTCCACATTACTGATGCGCAGAAGCAGAGGTGGGAGGTACCGTACAGTCTATTGCCTAGGGAGCAACCACCGCCATTAAAGCAGACGATTGGGAGGTCAAGGAAGAGCCCAATAACAGTGTCTGAGTACTCAGGCTCTGAGCTCATTTTCAGCTACACCTCAGACCCATTTGGGTTCGCTGTGAAGAGGAAATCAAATGGGCAGACCCTCTTCAATTCAAGCTCAGATAAATCAGACCCATTTGGCAATTTGGTGTTTAAGGACCAGTACCTCGAGATTTCCACTAAGTTACCAGAAGATGCTTCCCTGTACGGGTTGGGAGAGAACACACAGCCACATGGGATCAAACTGTATCCAAATGATCCATACACTCTGTATACCACTGATATATCGGCTATCAATCTTAATGCTGATCTATATGGGTCCCACCCGATGTACATGGATCTTAGGAATGTCGGTGGGAGGCCTTATGCACACTCGGTTTTGTTGCTAAACAGCAATGGGATGGATGTGTTTTACAGAGGGACTTCATTGACATACAAGGTTATTGGTGGTGTCTTTGATTTTTACTTCTTTGCTGGCCCTACACCTCTAGGTGTGGTTGATCAGTACACTTCTTTCATAGGCAGACCAGCTCCAATGCCTTACTGGTCTTTCGGTATGATTCACTCTCTCTCACCCATTACTTTCCTCTTCCTTTAATTTACTGCATTCATAAATTTTATTGGTGAATAATGTCACAGGCTTGTACCTTGTTTTAATTAGGCAATGAATGTGTTGGAAATTGACAGGTTTAAGTAACACATATATAGACAACCGGAGAAGCCGGTTAATGGGATTTTGTTTTTGGCATGTATCATGTGTGTAATGAGGAATGGAATAGTTTGGTCAGAAGACTGAAAAAAAAAATGATGGAACTGACAGGTTTAGAAAATAGTATATAAACTGGGAGGACAAGTTTTCACCATCTCAAAAGTAGTACTTTTTGGAGGATTGATTTATTCTCTAATCATTACTATGTTCTAGTAAAATCTGGGTCATTTATAATCTTGCTACAGACAAATCTAATATCATATTGGCAAACCCATTTGTAAGATATGTAAGGAATTAGAACCACCTATTGATTTGGCTTGTTGGTAAATGCTGATTAGTGGATGATTAAAGCTATAGGATCGGGATGCTTTGTTATTTTCTAATTGAGGTTGGTGGGTTGGTCCCCCCCTTGTTTAATTTACTATATTGTTATCTTGTTCTCTTCTAATTATTTACTTGGTCATGCTCAGAAACAACCTTTTAGGTCTACAAGATCTTACAACGCTTCGCTCGAATATTTGACATTGAACACAACACTTTTTTTTTAGAAGAATCACAAAAATTATCATGTTTTTCTTTTTTTAAAACCAAGATCTTGTAGACCAAAAAGGCAAAAAGGTCTTCTTGATTTTATCCAAGGAAAAAAAAAACGGGTTTATCTTTTTATCTTTCACTTTCATATTTTAAGGTCCATGTTACAGATAAGGCCACACATAAAGTTGGAATCTCTAGTTTTCTCACGTATTTTAATATTTTTCTTGCATTTTGCACCGACTTTTCAAAGCCAAAAATTTTGACCTTTTTTTCACACTTTTGTACAAAGGATCTGGTGGACCCCAGAAAGCACATGATTATTAATCTTTTCATACAATGTTTTTCCTTCTAAAATTATCTTCGCTACACCTACATGAGGTGGAAATTGAATCATCATCATCATCATTGTCCTACTTCTATCAGAAAATGTTGTGATGCTTGTGTGGTAAGGGCCCATTTGATTCTAATTCTAGGCAGCCATTTCCAACAGCATTCCTCTATCTGGGCCAATAATCTCCATCTACCACTTCCATGTCTTGTGAAGGGAGACTGCCTTCGGTTGTGGGGAATGTGTACCCGTGTAATTGTTGTCCCCTTGCATTACAGCTACTCTCATGTCGGTGTGAGAAATAATTGGTGGACTTAAGACAAAATGATTCATGAATTAACATTTTTTTTCTTGTGTGGCTTAGGATTCTCTCAAGCAACTTGAAATGAATTCATTTTTAGGTTAGATAAGATATGGGCAAAGACTGGGTGTTCTTGTGTACTGGACTTGTCATGATTATAACATTTGTACACTTTTGGTCGCATATAATTATCTTGATGGGTCCATTAAATATGACAAATCTAAAAGTGTATCTAGTGTTATATTATTTATAAAATAAAACCTTAAGTGAAATGAACCCTAGTTTTGAATTGACATGCCATTGGGCTACAAAGCCCTTGGCAACTTAAGCTTATTACCTTTTTAGGTTAGAAACTTTGAAAGCATATTGCCTTTTTAGGCTATGATGCCTTAAAGTGATTCTTGTAAATCTCTGTGATTACTTGGGCTTTTCTTGGGGTTCTGGACAGTTGGAAGTTGGAATCGGCACATGGGTGCCAATGTGTTGTTAGCTTGTAAGAGGTTACCGGCACGCCAATAAATGGGCCAATTCATCTATTGCATAAATTGGTTACATCTTCCATTCTAAATTATCTTTGAGAAGGCATATCTGCGCATGTTAATGTTTCTTACAGATAACTTTCATCTCATCTTGCATACTTTACACATGAACATGTTAATGTTTCTATATTTAGTAGACAATGTTATAAGTTCATTTCTCTAAGTTAATATCTTGACATGTAAGAATCAGTTGGAAAATGTAGATCAGTGGCAGAGCAAGAATGACACTCCAGGGGGCCATATGTGCAACATATTTCAATTAAAACTAAATCAAGGGAAAAGATTAAATAAATTCATAATTATAAAAATTTAATTGTTCAGTAAAAATATTTAGTACATCTAATATCTATTTACCTTTTCATGCTAATAAAGTTTGATTGAATTTTGGTACTATCTACAGTTTTTCTTAGGGTATATCATGTCTTTAGCTAATTAAACTCAATATACCTACAATTAGAAAAATGAATAAAACTAAATGTAAAGTTATGACTAACCTAATTTTGTGTTACTCTTTGTTCATTTCCAAATTATTAGGCTTATTTTTCTTTAGCCTTTTGAAATCTCAACAATATAATGGCCTCTTTACTTATATAAATAGATTTATTTAAAGAATAAAAGCAACAACGCAATTGATAAAAAGTAGTTTACTTGATCATCTTGATATATGACCTGCTAATAAGGTGGAATAGGAATTAATTCTTAGGCTTCTTAACCTATTCTCTCTTATAATCTAGCTGGCTAAAATTCTGAATTTCCAAGCAAGAGCAATTCTTGTTATAAAAGTACCATCACACCTCAAGTTGTTCTAAACAGCCAGACCTCTGCATCATGAACTATGCATTGCATGTTCCTCTTCCAACTGTTTTAATTAATCAAAGGGTCTAATGATGCATATGTAATTCAGCCAAAGCAGCTACAGTAAGAAATTAAGAAAGTATGATTCATTTTATTAATTTCTTGCTCATATTTGATGCTACAGGATTCCACCAGTGCAGATGGGGTTACCATAACCTATCTGTAGTTGAAGACGTTGTTGAGAACTACCAAAAGGCTAAAATCCCACTTGATGTGATTTGGAATGATGATGATCACACGGATGGGAAAAAGGACTTCACCCTCAACCCCAAAAATTACCCTCGTCCAAAGCTTTTGGCATTCTTAGACAAAATACATAGCATTGGTATGAAATATGTTGTCATTATTGATCCTGGAATTGCTGTTAACTCCAGTTACGGAGTATATCAAAGGGGCATTGCCGATGATGTTTTCATCAAGTACGAGGGTGAACCCTACTTAGCTCAAGTTTGGCCAGGGGCTGTAAACTTCCCTGACTTCCTAAACCCAAAAACCGTGTCATGGTGGGGTGATGAAATCCGCCGCTTTCACGAGCTTGTCCCTGTTGATGGTTTATGGATTGACATGAACGAAGCTTCAAATTTCTGTTCTGGGAAGTGCAAAATCCCAAAGGGCAAGCAGTGTCCCACTGGGACAGGACCTGGCTGGGTATGCTGCTTGGACTGCAAGAACATTACCAAGACAAGATGGGATGATCCTCCTTACAAGATAAATGCTTCAGGTTTGCAGGCACCAGTTGGGTTCAAAACAATAGCGACTAGTGCAGTTCACTACAATGGCGTTTTGGAGTATGATGCTCACAGTCTCTATGGTTTCTCTCAATCCATTGCAACTCACAAAGGCCTTCAAGGACTCGAGGGTAAGCGTCCATTTATATTATCTCGCTCGACTTATGTTGGTTCAGGCCACTATGCTGCCCATTGGACTGGAGATAACCAAGGCAATTGGGAGAATTTGAGGTACTCAATTTCCACAATGCTCAATTTTGGTATATTTGGCGTGCCAATGGTTGGATCAGATATATGTGGGTTTTATCCACAACCAACAGAAGAGCTTTGCAATCGTTGGATTGAAGTTGGTGCTTTCTACCCGTTCTCAAGGGATCATGCAAACTACTACTCCCCAAGACAGGAGCTTTATCAATGGGAATCAGTAGCTGAGTCTGCCAGAAATGCTTTGGGTATGAGGTATAAGCTCCTGCCTTATCTGTACACCTTGAACTACGAGGCTCATATTAGTGGAGCCCCAATTGCCAGGCCACTTTTCTTCTCATTCCCAACTTACACTGAGGTTTATGGGCTGAGCACCCAATTCTTGCTAGGGAGCAGTCTCATGGTATCTCCAGTTCTTGAGCAAGGGAAATCAGAGGTTACAGCTCTGTTTCCCCCAGGTTCTTGGTACAGTTTGTTTGATATGACGCAGACTATCACATCAAAAGGTGGGATCAATGTTACCCTTGATGCGCCTTTGCATGTGGTTAATGTGCATTTGTATCAAAATACCATTTTACCAATGCAGCAGGGTGGAATGATTTCAAAGGAAGCTAGAAAGACACCTTTCAGCCTCATAGTGACCTTCCCAGCAGGGGTGCCTGATGGGGAAGCAAAAGGGAACCTTTTCATTGATGATGATGAGTTGCCAGAAATGAAACTTGGAAATGGGTATTCCACATATATTGATTTTTATGCAACAATTAATAAGGGAACTGTGAAGGTGTGGTCAGAAGTCCAGGAGGGCAAGTTTGCTTTAGCTCAGGGTTTGTACATTGAGAAGGTTACGGTTTTGGGATTGGATGGAAGTGGTCAGGCATCTGCACTTGAGGTTGATGGAAAACCGGTGACGGGTGCTTCGAACATAGAGTTAAGCACAACCAAGCAAAACGTGTTGGAGGAACAGGAAGATGGTGGAAATAAGGTGAAGACATTGATGGTAGAGATCAAGGGTTTGTCATTTGCTGTAGGAAAGAACTTTGCCATTACCTGGAATATGGGGATCAAAAGCTGAGGATTGAGTGGATAGGAGGTTCTTAATTGCCTCTGTTTCCAACTACTTATTTATTATTTTCCGTTATTCTCTTTGTTGTTGTTGATGCTTTTTTATATCTAAAATGGATTTTGGTTAGTAAGCCTAATGAAACTGATGGGCAGTTTTTCCTATATATATAGATTTCTGAATGTTGTTTGCTGCAGAAGTGATTAAATTTTGAAAACATTTTACTCATTATGGACCTTGAATTTACTGGATGAGTTCTCAATGCTTTGGGAAAGATAGTCCTTACTGAAAAGATTATGGTGTGCACTAGGTCTACTGTGATTGCCTCAGTTGGGTAAACTGGCCATTGCAAATAATTTTCCTTAGGGTCCGAGCTGTTGTTGTATGCATCTCATATTTGACTTAGGACCAGAGCTGTAACAGGATCCTGTTGCTACTTTGCAGTATTAAAAGCAGGTACCCGTAGGGTTTATTTATTTATTTTTTATGCTATCTCAATGATGGTAGATATATTTGAAGGTTTATTGCTGATATATAGTGGCTAATTAATTTTTAAAACCATTACGAAGCTGATCATTGTATGTAAAGTGGTAATCAATGGCTGAGATTCTTTCGAGTCCCTAGACTTTGGAAAACTTGAATTTAATTTGTCATTGTATGTAAAGTGGTTTCAGAATTTTTTTCATCATATATAAATTACATTTGGGACCCAGGACATCCATGGTTTTTCCCCAATCATCACTTTGACACAACTCTTCTAGCACATTTCATGAATTAAAATTTTGCCTTTATTTGTCCATGTAATGATTTCAGCAATAGCAACTTAATTAGCCTTGATTGCCTCAGTTATTTATGTATGGAATCTGTCAGAGTCCTACCAATAGGCTCAAAGTAAATGTTGAGGCATCCTCATTTTCAGCTAACCAGCGAGGAGCTATAAAACGAAAGATTTGCCACTTTTAGAGTACTGCAGACAAGCCAGTCATGCATGGAGTACCACTTATTTGATGTAAGATCCTCATTCTAGCTTTTTTGTTTTAAAGAAACAAATTTATAATTTTCTTTTTCATTATAATACTGGGTTTTGTGGATAGGGTTGTAATAACGGGCACATTTACTGTGCCTGTTTACATCTAGTTTTATATCAGTATTTTTACTAGCTTTATAGGTTGTGGAGTCACTTTATACCGTGTCCTTTTTCTCCTGTTTATCCAATTTTTTTTATTAAGTGGAACCCACAAAATAGTTCTCTTTTATGAATACCTGATGCAAGATAAATGAATTTCATTGGTTAAAACTACATGATCAATAAACAAACTTAAAGGAGAAAACTTTGGCAGACTTCATGTTAATTAGATTACAATTTTATAGTGTAAAAGTAGCATCTCTATGTTGTAGACTTAAATTTTGCTCGGCACCATATTTTCTTTATATGCACAGCACCATATGTTGTAGACCTGAAAATCTTGGCCTTTTAGCAAGAAGTTTTTGAACTGTTTTGTTAATTGGCATATTATTGATTTCTAATACATTTTCTAAACTTTTAGATGGATAGTCAAGCCAGTCATTAGCCAAAGCTGGAACGTTTAAGGGCAAGGTGGATGCCATCCATCGACAAGATATTTGTGGACTTGGTTGTTAAGCATATACAACTTGTGAAAGAGAAAATTACTTTTAGTTGTTATAAATTATTAGTTGCTGGAAAAATGTAGCTATAGTGGTATAGATTCTAATATGATATCATAGCTAGTTTTCTTATATCTGATGCCATTAGCGCATTGGTTGGCTTCACGGTATGTGCATTATCTCTGCTTGTTGGGGATAGTTTTCAATAGGCTCTTGCAGTCAAATAACAAATGTTCCACTAACAAGTTGATAGCGTTATTTTTCATGAGCATCACAATACTCAAGGCATCCAGTTTAGCAATTAAATTATTCAATCCAAGCTCTTTAAAAAGAATTAAACCATCCCTTACGGCCCACAGCTCTGCCATAGAGCTGTTGGTGTTGTTGAGCGCTCTAGTATCGTCCTCCCCCTGCCTTTCGAAGGTTCCCTAAGGCCGAACCATCTATGTTTAACTTCACCCATCCCTCTAGTGGTTTTTCCCAAGATACCGGGGCAATAGTTTTGGAGCTATGGATCTTTGCCTTCACACCAATGGAGAAATACACTGCATTGCTTTAATGCAACTCTTGAAAAACTTTTGATCGACAACTCCTGTTCTAAAAACAAAGTCGTTTTGGTGCGGCCATAAATGCCAGTCCCTAACCATTTGGTTAGAAGGATCCCTTAGGCAATAAGGAAATCTTAGATTTTGGCAGAACCTTTAAGCTATCTTGTAGCCCCTGAGGAGGTGATGAATGGACTCATTATTTTTGAGGCACATTGTACATATTGGATGGAGATTTAAACCTCTTGAACCCAGAACTTCCCTAGTAGGTATACTATTGTGCATGTACAGCCAGAGAAAGAATTGGACATGAGGAGGGCCTTCAATCTTCTATACCCATGTCATTGACATAGTATCCAGGCTCAAGGGGTTTAAATCCCTCGCTAGAAGATAAGCTGACTTTAGGGAGAAAAAGCCATCTATAGAGTATGCTCAAGTGAGAGAATCCTCAGAGTCTTGATCATAAAAGAAAAGAGTAGCTATAAAAGCATTGAGAATATGATCCGGCAATACAAAGGCGATGTTTTGGGGATTAGTATCTAAGGCCTTTTTTTGGGTGTAAAAATTTCACTGCTCATTACACATCACTCAAATATCATTACTTAGCACTCATCACCCTATAGCTCATTTCCTATCACTCAAAAATCCCCAAATATAACCTAAGTCCCGTTTGGCACCTAAACTTGGTTATGTTTTCAAATCCAAAAACTAAAAAATGTGGGACCCACACTCTGACCTATGCTACCATTTCTCTAGAACCCCTACCTGCCCCCTCCTCACCCCACTTACCCCAAAACCCAACTTTACCAAACCTTCCTCTTCATTTCCCTTCTTTGCCTCAACACCTCTAATGTCCTTTACTCAATCCTCACCCAATTGCGTTGGTGCCACCGATGATGGACGGGCTTTCTTCCTCCCTTCTCGTCCCTAAAACCGAACGCACAACCTACGTCTGTACCTCCTTCCTCCGTCCTAGGCACCCATTCGTGTTTGTTCAAAGAAGAGAGAGTGGTGGATCTACCTTGGGGTTTCTAAAACTTTGAAAAAAAATGCTCGAGGGTTAACTTGTGAATCTCGTCATCGTCCTTGTCGTTGGTTTAAGCTTTGGCCGCCGCAAGTTGGAGCAGATTAGATGGCTCGCTAGACGTGGTTGGGCTGAGGGGATTTATGTGAAGATGGGGCTGTGTTGAAAAATGGATGTGGCTGTGCAGAGGAAGTGATGTGGTTGTAGGTGTGAACTGCAATATTTGTTATTAGGGTTGTTGGTGGGGAGTACAAAAAGGAGAACCTGATTTGACTCTTCTCTAATCGTGAGCCCTGGTGATGTGAGTGTATTTACGAAAATGCCACAGTTACTTTGTTTTTGTAACTCAAAAACACCTAAAACTTGTTTTTGTTTTCAGTAACTCATCACCCGATTTTGTGAGAACTGAGTGATGGAAACAATACCCCAAAACTCATCCAAACAAGCTTCTTCTCTGTGGGACCACTTATTTTGGGTGATGAGTGATGGAAACCTACAACTTGCTAGATCACAATTTTCAAATTTGGATGCTAGATCAGGAAATCTATCTAAACAGAGACAGAATTATTAAGGGGTTGAGGGGGGCTGTGGCCCCCTCGAACATAATTTTTTTTTTAAAAAATAGTAATAGTGTGTGTGTGTGTGTGTGTGTATATATAATGAATATTTTAACAATTGAACCCAAAATAATTATTTTTGGCCCCCTCCTCCTAAGAAGTTACAAACTAGCCCATGAAAATGATAAAACCCAATTGGCATGCACCCGTGCTACAATATTTGCAACGTTTCTGTGTTACAGTGTTGGCTGTCTCTCACTCATTCTTCGCATACCCAAGCTATTTTTTTTTATGAGTGCTTAGATTGGCCATTTGAATTTGTAAATGAGATATGACTATTTTTGATGAATAGAAAGAGAGATGAATACAAATTACAGACCAAAGTTATGTACTTGTAGTGAGGGAGAGTAGGGTGCGTGTGTGGCCATTAATCAGTGTGTGTGGATATTAATTTTTAACTTAAATTATTTAAATCTCTTCTTCTTTTTTTCCTTAAACTTAAAAGTTTTTATTGGTTGTTTGTTAGTAAAATATTGTTAATTTTAGAGAAGTGTTATGTTTATAACATTTTCACAAGAAATCAAAGGTATTAAGTTTTATTGGTTCTAATTTGAATCCACAATTGAAATTACTTTTTTGTCCACCAATAACAACTAATAGTAACTTGCCATTTAGGATTTTTTTTTTTTTGGTGTGTGAAAGTATTGTGAAAATGTTTTGTACATAGCATTTCTCTTAATTTCATGTGGGGCATTATGGAATTGAATAATTGTTAATAAATTTGTGCTAATGTGGAGTGTGTAGCTATTAGGATTTACAGATTTTATTATATACATTTTATAAATTGATGTATCATTAATTATAAAAAATTAAGATTGACCATTGTAAATTATTTGTTTAAATATTTTTTAACTTTAATTTTATAAATTGAAAAGGAGATTGTTGCAAAGCTTAGTACAAAATCAACCATAGATGATTTTGTTTTTTAAAAGAATGTTGAATTCTATATTTAGATGATTAGTTTAAAATGTATTAAGAAACGGTTATTTTGTTTATTCTCTCTTTTGTTGATATTTTCTTAACATATATGCTAATTTGGATTTTAAAGATGTTTTATTTATTGAGGTTTTGACTCCCCTAAATTTAGATCCTGGTCCTGTCCCTGTATCTAAATGAGTGACATGGTGCTTTCATGATTTTATAAGTAATGCGTTAGGAAATAAGGACCAATACAAGCAGAACTTCATTTAGTAACAAAAAGTGAATACATATCAAACAGTGCCTATACCAGGAAAAAAAAGTGAATGATCGTTATGTATGAAAATAATATAACGAGTAAATAGCATCCCAAATGTGGTAGTTGGTATAGTTTCGTTCACTAAATAGACATCTTCATTTATGTTCAAAACAAGAAATAGAAGAATTGAACTTTAAAAGATTATTTTGGAAGCCCTAATTCCTCAAACATAAACAAAGACTAAATGTAATCAGTACATAGGTTATTTAAAAAACAAACACACACACATACTAGCATCAAATAGAAACTCAAGAAATGCTTTTATACATTAAGAAAAATCATAAAGAGAACCTCCTTCCAAAAACCATAAACAGTGTTTAAAGTTACCTAGAAGCTCCAACACTCCTATTGTAGACACCTTTGTGAATGATCTTAATTTTCCTAAAGCATGAAGTAAGAAAAAAAATTCACCGAATCACATGCAAGTTGTATGCATAAATTATAGTTACTTTCATGATCTTTTTTGCAGTATCTAATCATATATATCTAGCTGCCTCAAAATATAATCGTTCAGACTAATTGATTCTAGGTTTCACCACTTCAAATTGTAAACAACTCATTGGGATGTTGGTTAGAAGTCTTGTCTTTGAAATAATCATTTTTCCTTAGATTGCAATAAGGACAAAAGGGCATGTACTTTTTCATTTTCTTAAATTGTATCATTGGACCAAAGTATTGTAATATTATTCTTGGAATTGATGTACTATTAGGTTCTAAAAGTTTAGAATAATTGGCAAACTGTGAACATAAATTTGTCTAGATATAAATTCCAAAGTCTATAGGTATGGTTAGACAATGCTCAAGGTGTTATAAATCAAAATACAAGAAGAAGGAAGCTGCAAGTTCAGAAAATTCGAAACATGCCAGGTTCAACCAATCAAGACCGTGGTTCGACTAATCGAGACACGAATCTGCAGAGTTTAATTTCTAGCAAGTGTTGGGAACTAAAAACTTTTAATTGTATTATTTATGAAAGCTCGATAATAAAACTACTAGAGCTAATTAGGACCCCTACATTTAAATTATGGCTAAATTGCTTTTAATCTACTGTACTATATACGGAATTAGAGTAATTAATGTGGAATTAACCCGGACTACTTCCTAGTGCATGGACATACATAATTAAAAATTAAGTATAAAAACACAAGAAGGAAGGGAAAAGAGATGCAAACATAGAATAACACGACGATATATTATCAAAGAGGAAAACTGAAATACTCGGTGTAAAAACCTATTCGCGACCCTCCAAGCTGAATCAATCTACTAGTGAATAAGTTGGAGTACAATGATTACAAAATAGACTCTTCAAGCCTAGTCTACCTGTGAGAGACCGCAAACTTGGTGCCTCTCAAAAAAGAGATTTTAGTACTTTTTTAGGGCACCTCTCTTTTTGGGTAAATGGTGTGGAGTGGCCACTTATTTTTTATACAAAAAAATAAGAAAAAATTAAATACAAATTTACATGATTTAATTGTTCCTTTCTCATTGATTGAATAAAAAAGAGTACATATTTGATAAATTGAGTATTACATGGCTTTGGGTTCTAGTTACAAACTACCAAATATACATGACTTTTTGTCCTAGTTACAACCTACCCAAAATAAAAGTAAAGATAAAACATAAGTCTACCTATCCAAAGACACTAAATTCAGAGGCTAGGTTATGGAATGGGAAGGTGTTAGGCACTCATTCTGCCCAGATAGAGTTTGGTCTTCTAGACTCTCATGACCAATGTATTCCTTTATGCATGATATGAATGATATGTTGCATACATGAAACACTTAATAAAACTAAGTCACATAAGTCTATTTATGAATGCATCCTCTCCTTTGTTAAAAAATTTAGATCTGTGTTGTGATAAAAAAAAAATTTGATTTGGTTTAGAAAAATCAGTTTTGTCTTTGTACATGTAAAAAAAAATAGTTTTCGGCATAGAAAAGTCAGATCTGTGTTTATTAAATAAAACAAAGTTTTTTGGTTTTAAAAAAAAAATATTAGATCTGTTTTTGAGAACTAGAAAAATTGGTTTTTGATTTGTATTAAAAAAAAATCAGTTCTATTTTATAACAAAAAATTTAGATTTGTATATTGGAAAAATCAAATCTGTTTTGTTATGTGAAATATAAATAATTTTTTTTTCTTTTTTAAGAAGGGAACTATATTCATGAAATAAACCTACGCCACTTGTATCAAACAAAACAAACGTGACATTACTACTCGTGACTTTCTTTTTTTTTTTTTTTTTTTTTTTTTTTAAAAAATTCAGATCTACATTTAAAGAAGATATAGATCAATTTTTTAAATAAAAAAAAATTCAGATCTGCATCTAAGGAAGATACAAATCAATTTTTGATTTGGAAAAATTTAGATTTGCTTCTAAGAGCATTCACAGCAGTGGAGCTAAAAGTTTAGCTTTTTAGCTCCACCAAAAGTTAATTTACCTATTTTACCTACACATATGTTGTAGCAGTGGATCTATTTTAGCTTTCAGCACAATAAAATAATATAAACATCACAATAAAATAATATAACTACTACAATAAAATAATATATCCCATTACCCAAAAAAACATCCACAGCACCAACCACAGTCACTCTACCATCAGCCACAGCCATAACCACACCCACAACCACAACCACCACCACCACCACCACCACTAGTCCACAGCAGGGAAAAAAAAAACAAAAAACAAACCCATAGCACCACAAAACACGGCATAACCACTGCCAACACAGCACCACAAAACAAACCCACAGCACACCACAAAACAAACCCACAACCACAAATCACAACCTTAATCTCAACTTCGATACCAACGCACACCGGAGCACAACCACGACCCAACGGCGGAGTGGAGGTGAGGGAAGCCACTTCGATCCACGAGGTCGGAGGCGATTGGCGGCGTGGGTCTGAGGCGATTGGCGCTGGGCAGGGGCTTGGGTCTGCGGCAGTGAATGAGGGAGCTTGAGAGAGTGACAGTGAGAGAGGAGAGAGACGGTGAAGCGATCAGTGAGAGATTGAGAGAGTCTTGGGAGAGTATGAGAGCTGAGTGACTAAGAGAGAGAGGGGCACAGAGTGAGAGCTTGAGTATCAGGTGAGATGGTGGGGAGGGCCGGCGGCAGTAACAGAAAGGTGAGAGCTTGAGAGAAATTTTAGATGGGAGCTTGAGAGTGACACTGAGAGAGAGCACGGTGAGATGAGAATAAAAGAAATGAAAAAAATAAACCAAGTAGTGTTATTTTAATCCGGGGTGAATAAACAATTAATTTTTTATTTTAGATGTTTGCTACAGTGCACATATAGTTCAGCTAAAAATTATAAGAGTGCCTCCATTGCTGCATGGCTGTTTTTGGTATTTTGGTGGAGCTAAAATAGCATTATAGTTATTTAGCTCCATTGCTGTAAATGCTCTAAGGAAGATGCAAATCAGTTTTTGTGTTAGAAAAAATTTCAGATTTGCATCTAAGGAAGATACAAATCCATTTTTAAATTTTGAAAAAAATTTTGATCTGCATCTAAGGAAGATGCAAATTAGTTTTTTGATTTTGAAAAAAATTCAGATCTGCATTTAAGGAAGATGCAAACCAGTTTTTGATTTTGAAAAATTCAGATCTACATCTAAGGAAGATACAAATAAGTTTTTGGTTTTGAAAAAAAATTCAGATATGCATCTAAAAGAATATTTACTCATGCATCACAAAAATATAAAAACAGAAAAAAGGGTAAAGAAAAACCACCTCTTGCATGAACGTACTCTTCTTACTGAGGGAATATTTTAGGGTCAAAAAAATTTATTCAATTATCTTTGAAACCTAAAATGCCTTGCTTACAAAAAATAAATTTTTAAGGCTAGAGCCTTCAGAACGTCTTTAACGTAAGAGAGAAAATAATAGAAAAGAGAGTCAGAAAAAGGGGAAATCAAAGAGAGTAAAAAAGTGTGCTGAATTTTGAGATGCAGCCTCTGTTTATAGAGGTTGAAATGCTGAAAAAAAATAAGCAAAAAACGTACGGGAAAGTCCTAAAAAAAAAAGAGATTCGGATAAGAGTAAGCTGATTTTTCAGATCAGAACAAGCTTCAGTATTTTGATCATATCTTTTTAGTTAAAATTTGGATTAAGCTGAAATTTAGATAACAGAAGGGAAATTTGAATCTGTACAACTTTGCCAGAAATAGCCCAGTCCGAATTTTGAGTTCTACTATGCCAAAAGTCCCTTGGAACGTGAATCTGAAATTTGTTACTCGATTAGTACGTTTTTGAAGTGTTTTCCAACTCTAAATTTATATTTGGACGAATTTTAGAGTTATTTTCATGATAAACCTCGTTCCAAAGTGATAATTAGGACTTTTAAAATAATTATTTTGAATATAATTATCCTAAAGCCTAATTATCTACGGTCTTTAAATATTATCAGCTTACAGCCTTTAAATATTACCAGCTTATTTGTTTTAATCCCATGCAACAAATCTCACTTTAAGAAAAAAACTCCACCAATCACATAAATTCATTTTATTAATTTTAATCATCAACCAATCAAAATTAATTTCAATTAATCACACGTGATTGGTTTCACCCCATACAATGCATGCAGACCGTGAAAAATTGATCTCATAATATCTTTCAATCCGACGGTCCGATTTGGAAACCGGGCATACCGTTGAGACTATTAGAATCTCAAGATCATTTTTATGATATGAAATGGAAAAATTAATGTATGTAATGCAATCATGAATTTTGGGTACATGAATGGTCACTCTCGTCATCTTCCTTGATTAAAGCATGGGTGCAAAATTGAGTGTCTACACTACCCTATGTACTTAGACCCTCTAAGTTCTAGCTACCAATGGGTTTCAACGAGCCTTATCTTCACTAATTTTTTGGATTCCGCAATTAGCATAAATTGCATCCACAATAGAATGGCTTTACTCAATGCTTCCCAAGAGCTCAAAAACAACTCACAACACTCAGAATGGGTGTGGAATGTGTTTGAGCTAAGAAACTCTCAATGGATATGGAATTAGAGAGGGAAGACTAGTATGAGGAAAACTAAGAAAAATGCGTAGAGGATTGTAGGTAAGAAATCTCTAACTCTCGAATGGATTTCTAGGGTTTTCTCTCTAAAACTCTCCTTACAATTTCATGGGTAATGTGGGCTTTTATAGTGTAGGCAAAGAAATGAAGAAGGCACAAAAAATAGGCTAGCAATGCATCTCACAAGTTAGGTCGCGAGTTGCCCAAGTCACGAGTCACTTGCAATATGCCGTCCGCACTTGAACCTTTGAATTTTTAGCATGTGCTCCTCATGTGATATTTCACGAGTTGCACCACTCACAAGCCAGTCATGAGTTGCACTGTTCTTCATAGTTTTCACCAATTTCTCACACTAAACCCATTACATTGAATCCCACAAACATACAGGGAAATGATTAAAGAATTACAATAAAATTTGACACGAAATTATAATGCCAACAAAACATAATTGAAAATCACAAATTTACAATTTATATTATACAAATGTAGAAGATTAACGTTTGTTCTTATGTAGTAGTTAGGGCTATCCACAAGTTGGGTTGAATCAAGTTTGGGCTCAACTAGCAACCAACCCAACCTAATCGAGTGAAGAATAAACTCGCTGTCGACTACCACTAACCGCAAGTCAAGTTGGTTTTGGCTCAGGTGGATGATGGTCAATTTCAAGCGAAATCAACAAAGCAACAACATGCGAAATTAACAAAGCACAAGATTTCAACGGATCTAGACTAATCTGCTCTAGTTCTCGATGAGATCTTGATGGATCTAAACGAGAGAGAGAGGGAGAATGAGGGTTAGGATGAAGGTCGGTTCAACTTCCATCGGATTTCAGTACCCAAAACCACCACTCGACCTGCATCTCTCAGATTTTGATGATGGATTCCCGTTGTTGATTGCTAGCTGCTCAGATTGAGTTGGTTTCAATTCGGGTGGCGGCAGGTTGAGCGGTTTTGTTGGGTTGCCAGTTGGTCTGGACAGCCCTTGTAGTAGCATATATAAACCATTATTTAAACAAAGTTATTGATTACATTATTTAAACAAATTTAGAATAGTAACGTTAGCACTTACGTTGCACTAACGCATGCCAGTGCGTTTATGCCAATTAAAAACTAAAAAAATAAAAATCTTCTTTTGAACTTCCCTTTAGTATTCAATTATTTCATATTCTTGTACAGCTACCTAAGTCAAAAAATGGTGTATAAATCATTTATTATTATTATAATATAATAAAAGTTGAGTTAAGAAGTTGTGGTTGCGTCAAATGGCTTCACTAAATTGAAACAATTTTTTTTAAAGTTGTGGTTTACCAAATTACAACAATATTTTGGATAAAAACAATGCTTAAAATATAGACAATAACTTATTTATTCTTATCAATTTCTTTAGATAAAATAACAATAAGTGTTTTAACAAAACATGCAACATGCATCTAAGTTTTTGTTGATAGAGACAACAACTTATTTGTTCTTATCTATTTCTTTAAATAAAGTAACAATAAGTGTTTTAACAAAATATTCAACATGCATCTAACTTTTAGTTGATAGAGACAACAACTTGTTCTTTAAATAAAGTAACAATAAGTGTTTTGACAAAAAATGCAACATGTAACATGCATTTAACTTTCAGTTGATAGAGATACAACTTATTTGTTCTAATTTGTGCTTTAACAAACATGTAACATGTATCTAACTTTTAGAAATTTAAATTCTACTCCAACTAAAAATTTATTATCAAAATTTCAAAACTTTATATATATATATATATATATATTCACCAATGATCTTTCCATAGAATATTCTCTCTTGCACCCCACGTTTTTGTTTATTATTTTTTCAAGTTGCAACTTACGTGCATATGTATTTGTATTGGAAGGATGTACAAGTTGAATAGATTCAGAGGAGTTGATAAATTTATATGATACCCTCTCTCTTTCTATTTGGAACAATATTTTTTTTTCCTAATAAACAACTACTCTCATTAATTATTAATTTTTTTTGTTAATTGTTAGGATATTGTGGGGGGCGGAAAGCCCAAGAACACTGTTCGTCCGAGGAGATGACAACATTTAATCAGAGGCCCATGTAAAGGGAGCATGCCTGGAGAAGAACGCGAGCAGTGTCCGAGGAGATGTTTATTTGTCCGAGGAGTCCAATGTCTTCGGACCCGAAGGATCTTTGCCTGACAGATATATGGGAAGCTCAAGTGAGCCTTCTGGCAAGTGTAAGGAGGAAGTGAACCTCGGACACGCATGAGGGTAACAGGAACAAAGAAATATCTAAAAGACATGCCTCAACCACCGCATTAAATGTACTGCACCTACCTCCCTGGCCGCATTTATGTGGAGAAGACCCTGAACAGTACATTCTCAGCTACCGCCACTCACACAAGGCTAAAGGGGGAGTGCGATGGGACATGCGCTCAAGTGGGCATCTGGATTTTGAACAAGTGGACGGTGAAGATGGAGGAAGGGGGTACTATATAAGGGAGGGATGCCCCAGATGCGGGAGGGGGAGAAAAAGAGAGAGAAAAGGAGGGAATCTCATTACTGTAGCTCTCAAGAATTGTAAACCAAGTTTATTATATAGATACACCTCTTCGGACGTGAAGTATACATGTGTCCGAGCACGTTTTAACATAACTACATCCTTAAATATTGCCGTTCATTTCTGTTTATTTAGCTCTAGCCTAGCTCTTTCACCCACTCTCTACAAATTTATTGTTTTGGGTTCAGTGGGCTTAAAATCCATATCATAGTGGGCTTGGGCTACAAAAATTGACCCTACAGATATATTTCCTCAAATTAAGGGATAAAATTAACAATAGTTTAATTTACCTAAAATTTTGTCATTTAGATTTTAACCAATTTAAATTCTTTTCAAATTAAAAGTCTATTATAAAATTTTTAACTTCCTTCCCTAGAAAAAAAAAAAAAAAAAAATTATAAACTGAAATCTAGATTCCCACACAACTCCCCACGCTTTTTGATCCTCAAGTTGTAGTTTACATTTTATTAATTATTTAAAAAATTATTTTATTAATTGTTAGGATATATTTAGTGGAATTAAGGGATAAGATTTAATTATAGTTTAATTTAACTAAAACTTTATCATTTTAGTTTCAAAAATTTAAATCCTACTCCAACTAAAAATCTATTATCAAGATTTCAAAACTTATATATATTCCACAATGGTCTTTCCATAGAATCCTTCTTATGCTCCACATTTTTTTTTTTTTTTGGGTTTTCTTTAAAATTTTAAATTCTCAACTTTTGAACTATTTTGTGTGTTTTAGGTTTTGGTTGTTTTATGTATTTATTTTGTAAGTGTTTTGATTTTTTTAATTGACTATCGCTACAAAAAATTTGGTTCAAAACATGACTTTCATGTGCTGTAGTGCAATATGATTTCGAGTTACTTTTACTTATTGATTGTTAAGACTTTATCAATGTTTATTTCTTTTTATATTTTAAAATTATGTTTGTGCTTTGTGTTAATTTCTTAGTATACGGAATTCCTTCCATATCTTTTTAGATAATATAATTTAAAGTTCTTGTGAAATTTTTAATGACTAAATTTCTTTGAAAGTCTAACTGAATTCAATTTAGAATTCCTCCTATATCCTTTTAGATTATAGATAATATTGAGCTAAATTAGATTTTCATCGGTCCAAATTCCTATGTAATTATATATTTACTTAATTTCTTTTTCATTTTTGTTTTAAAAGTTCAGAAATTTGGATTATTTTTCATTAATGAATTGAGATTTTGGCTTGGTTTTGTTTTCAAATGTTTTTGTTGTTAAATTTATTATTTTTTCATGTGTAATATTAATATATGTGTTCTTAAAGGTTAAAACATAGTATAATTAGAGACATTATTCAAGTTGTATAAGTTAGGGTGTTAACCATTTGAATAAAATCAACACTAAAATAGATGTACAAATAAGTTTGGAGTTAATTATTTTAGGATTTTCTTATTTTTATAAAAAAAATAGATAAATTTTTTTATTGATCATTTCAATTAGAAATATTATATATATGGACAAATATACAAAATTATGAATTCTATATAATAATAATAATCATTCATCTAGTTAGAAACTAGTTCTAAAATTATGTAATAATAACTAATTTTGTGATTATTTCTCAAAAAATATATATAAAGAAAATTCATGGCTAAACTGCTAAAGCCTTGTACGCATGAGACTTTCATTAGTAAAATGTAATTTATTCGTTTTCTCATATTTCCTCATCATCAAAAATCGTACGCATATACTATTTTAAAGAACTTTAACAAAAAGAATAAATGTCCAAAATTTTAAATTTGAGAAAGAAAAGAACCAAACCAGTTGTGTTTAGTGGGTGTGGGCTTGCATCTATGCCGTCCCACACATAGTTTCCAAATGCTGGAAATAATCTAATACTATTTT
Source organism: Quercus suber (assembly GCF_002906115.3). Lineage (NCBI taxonomy): Eukaryota > Viridiplantae > Streptophyta > Magnoliopsida > Fagales > Fagaceae > Quercus > Quercus suber. Next base: position 96,314 of record NW_027070305.1, read on the forward strand.
TCCTAAATTCTAACACCTATATAAACCATGCAACCTACAAGTCCCAACCATAAAAAAAGAGTATTCTCTTTCAATTCCCATCTCTTCAAAACATAATTGAATTATATATTTGTCCATATGGAACAAAAACCCCACATAGCTCTTCTACCAAGTTCAGGGATGGGGCATCTCATCCCTCTTGTTGAGTTTGCCAAGCTACTTCTTCATCATCACGACTTCCACATCAAATGCATCATTCCCACAACAGGGTCTCCATCCAAAGCCATGAAAGAAGTCCTTCAAGCTCTCCCTACTAGCATATAATGTATAGTTAGATTTACGTTATTTTGACTGTATAAAAATAATATAATATATTATTTATATTATACAAATTTAGAAGATTAACGCTTTTTCTTATGTAGCAGCTAGGGTTTTTCATAAGTTAAGTTGAATGATGTTTGGGCTCAACTTATATAGGTAGATTTACGTTATTCTAACTGTATATGTGTTGGGAAATTTAGACCCCGGTTGATATAATTAACAAGTTTTAAATTCAAGTTGTTAATTAGATTTATTATGAATGAAACTTGTTAAAACAAACAAACATCAATATCATGTCAATAATGAATGCAGCAGAAAAATAAATAAGACAAGATATGATGACCCAGGAAAACCAATGAAACAAACTAGTTTCACAATAAAAAACCTAGGGGGAAACCCTCCCGAAAAGCAATTCACTATAGTAAAGAGAAGTTTCACATCTAGTACAAAACCTTTGTCCCTAGACTCTACAATCCCCGTAGATGAACTTACAGCAGAAACTTTCTACCGCTTCAGAACCTCTGAACTCTTCAATATATGAACATCATCCTTTTTAATGCACAGATCCTAGTGTGTGACTAACCAATTGCGCAGATCCTAGTACGTGACTTCAATTACCAACTAGAAGAAGAAGAATGTTGGCTGCAAAGTTCTTCACTTCATTAACAATGAAGATCAAGAAGCACTTGGTTACAAAATCCTAAGGCTCAAAGACGCAGTAGCTTCTTTTAGAGAGAATAAGGCATTAGTCACCTTTTGCATATGTTCTCCTTGTATTCTCTTATGTGCCAGCCTCTAAAATAAGCCTTTTATAGGTTTAGGGTTGTGAGAGAAGAAACCCTACACATACATGTCAGCATGGGCCGAAAATCAGATCTGCAAATTTGAATTCCCGTAACCTCGATCTATTGCGAGGTGTCGAGCTTTAAACTTCGACAGATACAGCTATTGAGAAGCTATCAAGGAGCTGTTGAGGAGACAGGAGTTTTCTCGATCGATCCACCAGCTATCGAAAAGCTATCGAGATTGCGATAAGAAGAAGTTGAAAATCTCGATAGATAGCCTAGTTGTCGAGAGTCGTCGAGCAGCTATCGAGCTGCTATCGAGCTATCTGTCCATAGGTGTCGAGCTATCTGTACAACTTTAGTGAACAGCTTTTCTTCACTTGTTTCTTGGTCCAAACTCCATGGCTTTAATACGAGACTTGAACAACATTTTTCTTGAAGTATTAAACATATCCTAGATCTACCCAAATACAAGTAAAGTGTGTTTTGTCAAAGGATTAGCCAATTACATAAAATATTGACATATGTTCCTAACAAGTAAAACACATATGTCCTAACAATATGAATAATATAATATATTATTTATATTATACAAATTTAGAAGATTAACATTTGTTCTTATGTAGCAGCTAGGGCTTTTCATAAGTTAAGTTGAATCGTGTTTGGGCTCAACTTGCAACCAATCTGACCAAATCAGTTGAAGCAAAAATAAACTCGCCACCAGTTGCCACTGACCATGAGTCAACTAGTTTTGGCTCGGGTGAACGATAGTCAGTTTCAGGTGAAAACAACAAAGTAGCAATAGGTGAAATCAACAAAGCACAAGATTTTGATGTATCTTAATGAATTTGGTCTAGATCTTGGCGAGAGAGAGAGAGAGAGAGAGAAAGAGAGTTAGGAGGAAGGTCGGTTTGATTTCCATCAAATTTCAAAACCCAAAACCAATACTTGACCTGCAACTCTTGATTTCTAATGCTGGAGAGCCGTTGACTGCTAACTGCTCATATCTAGTTAGTTTCAGTTCGGATGGCAACATGCCGAGTGGTTCCGTTGGGTCGCTGGTTGGTCTGGTTAGCTCTAGTAGTAGCATATAATTAAGGGTGTCCAACCAGACCTGGTACCCGACCAACCCGGCCAATCCGGCTTGAGAACCGGTTGACTCGGCGTCGGTGATAGTCGGCGGTGGGTCTCTGCCCCCAAAACTTAAGACCAACGGGTCAGTTGATGGGTTTGAGCATGGAAAACCGATTTTCAACTGACCCGAACGGAAAACACACCGGAACTTGTTGTTCCCCGCTGATTAGAGTGGTTGGCTAGTTTGGTTTTTTCCGATCTGTCGAGATCTCGCCTGATCTCTTCGAGATCCGACCTGATCTAGTTGAGATCTACCAAGATCTCTTCAAGATTTGGTCAGATCCAACAAAAACTAGCAAATTTCAGCAAAATACAGTTGATTTCTGCGAAATTCGGCAAAGTTTTGCACAGTTCGAAATTGATTGAGACCCGACCAAAAATCGAAGACATCCAACCACTTGAACTGCTTCCTTCGACAGGTCAGTGGTGGGTCCAAGTATAGGCAACCCGAAGTGATTGGGGTCGGTTCTGAGTTGTACACAAATTCGACCCGGATTGACCCGTGGATAGGCTTACATATAATAAACCATTATTTAAACAAAATTATTGATTAAATTATTTAAACAAATTTAGAAAAGTAACGTTAGTACTTACGTCACACTAACGCATGCCGGTGCGTTTATGCCAATTAAAAACTAAAAATTAAAATCTTCTTTTGAACTTTCTTCTAGTTTCCAGTCATTTGATATTCTTGTACAACCACCTAAGTCAAACAATGGTGAATAAATAAAATCTATTTGATTCATTTTCTCGCATTTCCTCAGTATCGAAAAGCGTACGCATATCCCATAAAAAACAGGAAAAAAAAAATGCACATATCCCATCAAAAACAGAAAAAAAAAAAAAAAAAAAAAGAGAGAAAAGAAAAGAAGAAAAGCATGCGCATATCCCATAATAATAATAAAAAATAAAATAAAAAGAGAGAGAGAGAGAGAGGGAGAGAGAGAGAGAGAGAAAGCGGACGCATATACAATTCTAAAGAACCCAGTAAGGTATTTTTAAACTATTCTATTTTACCATCTCAAAAGCTACTTTATCTACTATACCATACCATTTTACAATACATCCAACATCCTAACTTTTATTTTACAATTCAAAAAATTAAAATAATATAAATTATACAATAAAATAATTAATAAATTATCAATCTCTCTCTAATTTCTGTCCCTGCTTCTCCCTTCACTTTCTCAACAACCAAACAAACAATCACCACCATGATGAGAATCAGTCACAGCCCCAATCTAAACACCAGTCACAACAAACACCAGCCTCGCCCCCACAAACAATCACCACCAAGAAACCCACAGCAAGAACCAAACCCAAAAACTAGCCACCATGCCACCACCACCAAACCCACCTCACGTCAGTCTCCACATCGGTCTCCACGTTGATCTCCACTGCGCTGACCTCCATGCCACCATGCCGATCTCAACCATGCCATGAACGCAAAAACACGGCAACACCTATTCCTGTTCTCACACACAGTGAACACCAATTCCATACGTGTTGAGCATGCTTGCACAAACACATTTTCAAACACACATACAAACAACCACAGCAAAACCCATAACCCCATCACCCTAAATCAAACTGCACCCACAACTCAGACGCACCAACAACCACAGTAAAATCCAAATCCCCTTTCCAAACTCCCAAACCCAAACCCAAATTATTTTTTTTTTTCCAAATCCTAAAACCCCAAAAAGAAAATTAGATCCCTAAACCCACAAATAGGCAAGCAATAAAACAGGGAACTTTCATAAATCAAAGAGCAATGGAAAAATAAAAAGAAAATAAGAGAAAAGAAAAGAGGAAATAGAAAATAGAAAATAGAAAATAGAGAGGGAATCCAAGAGAGCCACCAGTGGTGGTTCGCAGTGGCCATAATTTTTGGTTTAGAGAGAGAGAGAGAGAGAGAGTGCTACGGCTTAGAGCTTCGGCCATGGGGTTATGCCATTGTGGGAGGTTGAGAGAGTGAGGGTGCGAGAGAGATAGAAAGGGCATTGATCCAAACCGCCGCTACCATCTGCCCACACCGTTGCAACCACCAATGCACAGGCACCGATCCAGACAGTGAGGGACGAAAGAGGGGGAGGGATTGAATGAGAGAATCAGAACTGAAAAAGAAGAAAAAGAAAAGAGAGAGAGAGAGAGAGAGAGAGAGAGAGAGAGGAGATGAGAGTGATCGGTAAGAGAGAGAGAGCAGACAAAATATCAGATCAGCTAAAGCAAATAGTAAAAAAGGAATAAAATATTGTTATTTTGTTTTACAATTGAGCTACAATGCGATTCTACATTTAGAATCGCACTATAGCACAATTGCAAATTTTTTTGCAATAGTAGCTTTTTACAAGTCTGGATGCAAAGGTTGTTTTGGGCTTTTATGCTAAATTGAACCAACATATGGCATATGGCATTCCCCAATGTGAATGCTTTAGAGCATTCGCATTCAGTATTTTTAGACTATTCTATTTTACCATCTCAAAAACTACTTTATCTACTACACCATACCATTTTACAATACATCCAACATCCCAACTTTTATTTTACAATTTAATAAATTAAAATAATATAAATTATACAATAAAATAATAAATAAATTATCATTCTCTCTCTAATTTTTGTCCCTGCCTCTCCCTTACTTTCTCAACAACCAAACAAACAATCACCACCACAGTGAGAATCAGTCACAACCCCAATCCAAAAACCAGTCACAACAAACACCAGCCTCGCCACTACAAACAATCACCACTAGTCACAACCCTAATCCAAACACCAGTCACAACTATCACTAGCCTTGCTACCATAAATAATCACCACCAGTCACAGCCCCAATCCAAACACTAGTCACAACAACGGTGAGAATCAAAGGACATAATCAAACCCAAATCAAAACCCACCGCCCCATATCTAGATGGACACCCACAGCAAGAACCACCAAGAAACCTATAGCAAGAACGAAACCCAGAAATCGGCTACCATGCCACCACCACCAGACCCACCAAATGCTGATCTCCACGCCGGTCTCACGCCGCTCTCCACATTTGTCTCCACGTCGACCTCCACCGCGTTGACCTCCATGCCACCACGCCGATCTCAACCATGCCACCAGCCTCGCCACCATGTCGATCTCAAAGAAACTGATTGTATTTTTGTATATATGACAAAGAAAGAAAGAGAGAGAGATTAGAATGTAACTATTGGAACAGAGAGAGGGGCTAGACCAAAAGAAACCAAACACTGATCTCCACATCCGGATTGAGGCTCCACTGCTATAGAGAGAGAACCAGAGAAAATGAGAGAGAATTAGATGTGGAAGAGGCAGAGAAATGAGAGAGAGATGTGGGAGATGGAGAGACAAAGTGGGAGACAGCTAGAGGAGAGAGAATAAATTTGTAAAAAATATATAAAAGCTGCTACAGTACCATCTTACATATAAGATGGTATTGTAGTAGTATTGTAAAAAAATTTACAATTAGTAGCCCGAATGAAGCTTGGTTTTTGTGTTTTGATGGTAAAATTTGCCAACATATAGCATATGGCAGTGCCAATGCGAATGCTCTACGACACTTTTTTTCTCTTCTAAAAACTCTCTAGGAATAGGTTATACTGTCCTCTAAATACCATAACAAACAAATCATCAATTGAGCTTGGAATAGACAAGTTATGGACCTTTTCACGTTTGCTAATTTTTTATGATTTTGTGATTTTCGACAGGTCGAACACTAATTGAAACGTTTTGATAGACTTGTGTTTTTGTCTTGGACTTTGGAAGTACACAATTTAACTCAATAAGACTTACAATTTGTCATGGTTTGCCAACACTATAAACTAAAATCCTAACAGTTTCCAATTGAGATATCTAATGTTCATGATAGGCCAAAAACGTATTGACCCCTTGTGATGAATTAATTGATTAATTAGCCAAGTTTATTAATTAATCAAATTAACATGCAAAGTGCGTGGTAGCACAAATAAATCACCAATTAAACTAAGTATGCAGCGAAAAATAAATTGACATGGTGATTTGTTTACGAATGGGGAAAACCTACACGATAAAAACCCCACTGGGTGATTTTAAGGTCACCATTCCTGAGAATCCACTATTATCACAACAAGCGATTTCAAGTAAAGGAATCCCAGTATCTTATACTAACCTAGAGTTGAACCCTTACCCCAGTACCCAATTGGACTTGTTCTGTAGTGAAAATCTCTCTTTTTCAATGCACGGCTCCCAGTACTTGACTAACCAATTGCACGGATCCTAGTACACGACTTGATCACGAACTTGAGAAGAATGTTGGCTGCAAAGTTCTTCAGTTAATTCAGATGATGAAGATCATGAAGTTGCTTGGTCACAAAACCCTATGGTGTACAAACACAGTAGCTTCTTCAAGAACTAGGGCAAACTAGGTTTCCGGTCACACTCTTCTTCACATTTGTGGAATTTTCTCTTGTGCAACTTGTGTCACATTTTACAGTCCTTAAAAATAATTCTTATATATGTTTAGGGTTGTGAGAAAAGAAAGCCTAAAACATACATTCACGGATTGGATGAAAAACAGTCCTAAAAAACTGAACTTCATAAACCTTGATAGATAGTCATCTATTGAGCTAGCTGTCGAGCCTCGGGTTGAAACAGTTTTCTTTAGATCTCGCTAGATGCTAGCGATCAAGCTTTAATGAACAACACTTTCTGACTTGATTCTTGGACAGACTTGCATGGCTTTAACACTTGAACTTGAAATAAGGTTTCTTGAAGCATTAAACACATCATAGATTACCAAATTACAAGTAAAGTGTGTTTTGTCAAAGGATTAGCCAATTACATAAAATGTTGGCATATGTTCCTATTCGTGAATCACATATGTCCTAACAATCTGCCCCTTTGGCAATCCATAACAAAACCACAACACACAAATGAGATATGAGAGAAGTCATAAATCACTCAACTCATATTCACTTGTTGAATACAATAAAATCTATCCTAACACAAACTCTTGAAAAACTTTGCAAGAAGAGAGTTTATGGCAAGTAGACTTTGACAACCTGTATTTCTTAAACACTTTAAACAAAACTCATCAAGGCATCTTAGTATGAAACAAAAATAATAGATTGCATACAATTAATAAGAGACATGTGCATAAAGAGAGAAAAGAAACAACACATGTAAAGGTAGGTGAAAAACATACATCAATATATAAAGAATATAAGTACAATGTATGTCAAAATGGACACAAGACCTATGTACAAGATATAATGTATCTAAAAAGGAGAGAAAAGAAAAAGATACATAAAAAGTTCTCTACATCCCTCAATATCAACATTCCCCCTAACAAAAATCTCCTATACTAACCCTCCCCCTATGCGAATGACTACTCTCATATCTAAAACCACTCCCCATTTTTGTCACGAGTGACAAAGGGTAAGAGTATCAAGTAGACATCTCGTCATCGCTGGGTGAGCTAGCATTTCCATCCTCATCATCCTCATCATTGTCAGAGTCATCATTGTCCTCGGATGCCTCGGGAGGAGGAGAGGGAGACTCTACAAAGCCATCAAGGTGAGCTTGCCATCTGGCAATACGGCTGACACGGGTGTTCACCTGACACAACTCATCAGTGAGAGTGTTAAGGTGGGCATCCATGTGCTGAAGTTGCGCCATGATCACATCCAGAGTCACACTATCCGCTGAAGAAGAGGGAGCGGAGGTGGATGGAGCTGAAGGAGTGGGAGGAGTTGCCGTACCGGACCACCTCGAACGTAGCTACGCCTCGCTCCGTTTAACGGTAGCGACGTCAATGGCACACATAACAGAGAAGTGGTCGGAAACAGGAAAGGGAACAAAAAAATGGTGTAAAATCCTCGTGATAGCTGAAGGGAAAATGAGCTTATCATGAGTCGCTGTATCCCTATAAACATCTATGATTGAAAGAATAAAATGAGAGGGAAAATCTAAAGAAAGATGCTCTAAAAGAGAAAGCAAAAATCGAGCACGTGGCTCGATAATAGAGTTAGAGTGAGAAAGATGGTGCAACACAAAAGTCATCACCATGTTCATGAATCTAGGACCTTTAGCAAAGGTCGAACATGGAGTAAACTGACCCTTGCCCCAATCAGAGGGACGCTCATAGAAAGCGGACATAAGCACGTCTTTGGACACAATCCTCAGACGCTCATAACCGGGGTAGTCAGGATGCTCTACCCTCGAGACATGGAGCACATTGGATACAATATCCAGTGTGACAACAATGTGTGTATCTCGAATGCGAGTACCAAAAAGAGGTACTAAATAATCAAATCCATGCATGTTAGAGTAAAACTCCTGGATCAGCACGGATGGACAAGTGACCGGGACGTCACACAATGACTCCCAACCCCTACTGTGAATGACAGTAGGTAGGTTAGTGTTGAAAAGGTCCGACAAAATGACTTGGCATTCTGAATGAACGCTTTGTTGAGAAAAGTTCTCCGAGAAGTCCTTTCGGGCTTACTCATCACGGAATCGAACAGAAGAGGGAGTAGGATTAGATGAAGTGGATGCCCCAGAACGAAGAAGGTTCCGAGACGGAACAGACTTATGTTTTGGTGCCATGACACACTAACGTAAACTAGAGAGTAAGGGGTAGGGGGGAGAAAGAGACAATCAGAAAAGTCCCAAAACAATTCAATATATAAGAATATAGAGAATGTAAAGAACGTATGCATAAAAATGCATGAGCATGTGATATGCAATGGTTAAAGTATCATGGGCTCAGCCCAATCTAATCCTACCAGCACACAAGTATGTAACAAAGTAAACACACATCTAAGAATGCATGAACATTGTTATAATGCAAATGAGATGCAATGCATGAAGTTTTGAGATCAAAAACACAAAACCCATCCCAAAAATCTTGCAAAAACCTCTTTGATTTTGAAAAACCCCAAAATTTTCATCAAACCCCAAAAGTTAGGTCATAAAAGATGAAATGCATGAAAAAGAAGGATTAGGACCCTTACCAAGTGAAGAGAAACTTGATCTAGGCCGAAAACTCCTTGAGGAAGAGGTTTGAAGTGAGAGAGAGAGAATATGGAAGGTGAAGAGTCTAGAGAGATCGAGAGAGATCGAGCAAAATGAAGTCTGAGTTGCGTTGAATGAATATATAGAAGCTGAGTAATTCTCGACAGCTAGAGGTGTCGAGATTTAAAAAGGGTCGACAAATGCAGCTATCGAGAAGGTGTCCAGAGGTGTCCACAGTAAAAAGAAGCTCGATGGATCAAGGAGCTATCGAGGGGATAGAAAGTTTCTCGATTGATCGACCTAGCTATCGAGAGGTGTCGAGATTGCGATAAAAAACAATTGAAGAGCTCGATAGATAAGCTAGGTATCGAGAGGTGTCGAGGAGCTGTCGAGGTTGCTTTAAAAACAGTTTTTCAATGAAGAGAAAAACACAGATATAAATGCAATCAAACATGTTACTCAACCAAAGATCCAAACAACATTTTAAGCTCTCAAAATCATCTCTCAACAAAAAAATGTTAAGCACATGGATCCCAAAACACATACACACACACACACACACACACACACACACACACACACACACACACACCAAGTCTAACCAATTTTATATTTCAAAAACAAGTCAATACATTTTAGTGAGCATACATTAACACATGTAAACCTTGTGATGGCCAAATCACATTCTACCTGCGCATGTATCAAGAGTAGCAAAGAATATTGCATGTTGTGTGTGAAAAATATCGCAAGATTGCATAAATGTATACATGTTATGACGATTTGAGATATGAGAAAATCACTTTAACTTACACACAATTATAACTGTTTAATGGGGACTATCACCTTCCAGGTACATTCTATAAGTCCCACATCTCTTTGAATATATGCTTGCAATCATATAAAGCATTTTGATCTTTTTACTTTTTATTTTTCTTTGCATATTTTTCTTTTAATAAGCATATCATGCATGGACATATAAGAGATAGAAAAGAAATACCCAATGATGTTAAGCATTTGACATTGCACTTTTGCTATGCCGAAGCATACGAATGTCATTTCATGATTGGCATGCAACAGTGGTGAGATGGTTATTTATGCCTTTCTCTTAGGATTTTCTAGTCCTTTCTGTCAAAAAGAGTGATACGAGTGTTAAGTACAAGAGATTACTTAATCTTACTCATCACAAACACGAGCCACAAAGCTCACTTGCTTAGTTGTGCATAGAGATGCTCATCTAAGCTACAAAAGATACAAAGTTTAGAAAACTTTGTTTCAATGGCCATCCAAGGTACACAAGTACCAATGTACACAAACACATACTGTTTTTGTATTTTTCAATTTTTTTGAATTTTTATATGAAAAAAAGAAAAAACCAAAACTGAAAAGAAAACAAACAAAAACAAATTAAACAAAGCAATGCATAAAACTAGACCGAATCAAAACAATAAAGCAAAACACACAAGTAATGCAAAAACAAAAACAAGAAAGGGAGAGAGAGATAAAAAGTAACAGAATCACTTGGAGCCATTTTCTTTCCACACCTTGGAAGAACCTTTTCGTTTACAGAACCCTTGATCCAACGGTAAGGGGTAAGAGTTAAAACCATTCAAGTTCGAAAGGAACATGAGGGCTGTGAGAAGATCTCCAAGAGGAGCAAAAGAGGATGGAAGCTGATTTTGATCTCCTAACACGATCATGTTGTTGCTCTTTTGAGTGGCTAGCCACTTGTAGCAATTATGTTGAGTATGTCCAGTTGCGCCACAGTGATGACAGAAATGCTGCTTTTTTCTGTTTTGGCTTTTGAGAGTTTCCCTTCTTAGCCCTAGGGTTTTTAATCTCTTTCTTATCAAATTTAAGGGGTGCTCCTAAGATAGACTTACCCTTATCTATGTTTCTTACTAGCTAATTCATTTTTAACTTCATTGTTTTTAGTTTCAACATTATTAGCAGGATGAACAAAAATAGTGGTACTAGTAGAAGCAATACTAGGAGAAGAGAAATCATGCCCTAAACTAGTTCAATCAGAAGCAGATTTTTGAAGACTGAGCATCTTATCGAGCTTAGCGCTTAAAGTCCTTTCCAGCTGAGCTCTGACTTGGAATAGTTTTGCCTTAAGTTTCTTGGTTTTCTCAGCTAAGAAATTATTCTCAAACCTCAGTGCTCCAATAGTCTGATTGGCTTCATCAAACTTTGTAGAGATTTCTTCTCGCTCAAGCTCTACATCACTAAGCTTTTTGGTGGTCAACCTATACAACTTCTCATGCTTTTCTGAGATCTTGTATAACTTTGCATAGGCTGTATGGATGTCATCTTGTTCATCAATCTTCTTAAATTTAGACTCTACCAAGTCCTCTTCTTCATCCACATCTTCAACAATCCCTTCAGTAGGATTGATAGTGGTAGTGAAGGCATTAAGGATTTCGTCATCCTCATTGTCAGAATCATCCACAAGCTCGGTGTCGCTCAATGTAGCAGCAAGTGCCATGCTCTTCCTAATGGTCTTGAGATATGTGGAGCACTCTTGTTTCATGTGACCGAAGCCTTGACACTCAAAGCACTTTGGTCCTGAGGGAACAGTGTATTGACCACCATCCTTAGCATCCTTCTTCCCTTTGTCTTGACTCTTGAACTGAGAGGAACTAGATTGCCTGCGGTCCTTGTCGAAGCTCTTTGCATTAGCATTCTTCATGAACTTCTTGAATTTCTTGGTGATGTAGGACTTCATGTTAGAATCTTCATCATCAGAAGATTTATCAGTATCACTACTCTTGGTCTTCAATGCCATGCTCTTGCTCTTGCTCGATTTCCTGATCCTTGTCAAACCCAACACATAGGTTTGCAGATTGCCAACTAACTTTGTCAAAGGAATTTTGTCAATATCCTTTGATTCCTCAATCGCGGTGATCTTAGCATGGAATCTTTCGAGCAGAGATCTGAGCGCCTTTCTCACAATCTTGGGTTCAGGAATGGTTTCCTCAAGATTAAAAGTTGAGTTCACTATGTCCTTGAGCTTGGCACAGAACTCATTGCACGGCTCATCCTCCTCAATCTTGATCTCTTCAAAGTTGGTAATGAGCCTCTGAAGTTTTGAGTCCTTGACAGCCTTGGTTCCTTCATAGATTGTCTGGAAGATGGTCCATGCTTCATTTGCAATTTTAGTGGAGGATATCTTCTTGAACTGCTCATTAGTGACTGCACTGAATAGAGCATTCAATGCCCTGCTGTTGAAATTTACCACCTTGATCTTAGCATCATCCCAGTTGGCTGGTGCTTCTGTAGGCTTGGTCCATCCTATCTCCACAGCTTGCCACACTTTCTCATCTAAATACTGCAAGAAAGTTCTCATGCGTACTTTCCAGTATGCATAGTTAGTGTCATCAAATAAAGGAGGTATAATAAGAGACTGTCATCTATCCATGACAAATAGGGGTCAATGGATCACACAGCAAAGATTAACCTTAATTAGAGTGTGCCTGCTCTGATATCACTTGATAGGCCGAAAACGTATTAACCCTTTGTGATGAATTAATTGATTAATTAGCTAAGTTTATTAATTAATCAAATTAACATGCAAAGTGCATGGTAGCACAAACAAATCACCAATTAAACTAAGCATGCAGTGGAAAATAAATTGACACGGTGATTTGTTTACGAATAGAGAAAACCTACACGGCAAAAACTCCACCGGGTGATTTTAAGGTCACCACTCCTGAGAATCCACTATTATTACAACAAGCGGTTACAAGTAAAGGAATCTTGGTACCTTATACCAACTTACAGTTGAACTCTTACCCCAATACCCAGTTAGACTTGTTCTACAGTGACAATTTCTCCTTTTCAATGCACAGCTCCCAGTATGTGGCTAACCAATTGCGTGGATCCCAGTACTCGACTTGATCACCAACTTGAGAAGGATGTTGGCTGCAAAATTCTTCAGTTCATCCAGACGATGAAGATCATGAAGTTTCTTGGTTACAAAACCCTACGGTGTACAAACACAACAGCTTTTTCAAGAATTAGGGCAAACTACGTTTCCGGTCACACTCTTCTTCACACTTGTGGAATTTTCTCTCGTGCAACTTATGTCACCTTTTACGGCCCTTAAAATAATCCTAATATATGTGTAGGGTTGTGAGAAAAGAAAACTCAAACATACATTCACGGATTGGATGAAAAACAGTCATGAAAAACTGAACTTCATAAACCTTGATAGATAGCCATCTATCGAGCTAGTTGTCGAGCCTTGGGCTGAAACAACTCTCTTTAAATCTTGATAGATGCTAGCTGTCAAGTTTTAATGAACAACACTTTCTGACTTGATTCTTGGATAGACTTGCATGACTTTAACACTTGAACTTGAAACAAGGTTTCTTAAAGTATTAAACTCATCATAGATCTACCCAATTATAAGTAAAGTGTGTTTTGTCAAAGAATTAGCCAATTATATAAAATGTTGACATATGTTCCTAATCATGAATCACATATGTCCTAACAGTTCAAATCTTTACCACCCAACTATCAATTTATTAAAATAAAATTTTAAAAAAATTATGCCATTAATTAAACAAATGTATTGATTGCAATATTTAAACAATTTTAGAAGATTAACGTTTTTACTTTAGTAGTAGCATATAATAAGCCATTATTTAAACTAATTTATCGATTCTGTTATTTAAACAAATTTAGAAGAATAACGTTTGCACTTACGTCGCGCTAACACATGCTAGTGTGTTTATGCTAATTAAAAAATAAAAAACTTCTTTTCAACTTTCCTCTTTTCCAATTATTTCATCTTTTGGTACAGGTAACTAAATGTTGGTTTAGCATGATTAATTTTGCCAACTTATTTTACTATTTAGTTTATTTTTGCTACTATTCATAGGTTCTATTGCACTTTTTGGTATTATTCATGGCCCCATTGTACTATTTCAACTAATTTTTATCTTTATCTACAGTACTTTTTGAAAAAAAATTTCAGTTTCAGCAAAAAAAGGGATCCCAAACAGACCCTAAGTGTGTGTTTGACAAAAATTAAAAAGCCAGCTTATATTACTATTCAGCTTATTTTTGCTACTATTCATAAGCCCTATTGCACTATTTGGTATTATTCATGGGTTACACTGTACTATTTCAGCTAACATTTATTTTTATCTACTGTACTTTTAACAAAAAGTTTTCAGTTTTAGTAAAATAAGTAGATCCCAAATAGACGCTAAGTCAAACAAGGAAATTATTTTTCTCTTATATCTTTTAATCGGATATGAATTTTGAAAATCTTATCATTGGATTATATTTTCTTATCACAATTTTTTGTGCTAAAAAATTATGTATAAAAAATAATTTTATTGATTGAATAGTAAATAACCCTCTATAGGGACCAGGTTTGAGGGAGTGGACCCAAGCCCAGTTTCTCCGCAATGAATTTTGTAGAGGATGGATTCAAGAACTAGGCGTTAGTGAGAAATACAACGACCATGCATGATTGTACGCGGGTTGGATAATTTGAACGTGCATTGTGATGAGTAATAATGCTCCTTGGACGTGCTCTCCAGGACTTGGAGTTCTTATAATTTCTTTCTTTAAGACTGACTACAAAATTCTCTTAAGAGCATACAGATCATTGTTATTAATACCGTTTCGGACCCCGTTTCGGTTTGTCCAGTGGAATGGAATATTTCGGTACCGGCCGATTTCGGCGTACCGTTTCAGGGTGTTTCGGGGTTCTTAAAAAATAATTTATATATATCCTTGTTGAACATAAAATTGTCAATTCTAATAAATAAATAACTAAATATCAAATAATACAAATCATTTAGTCTTAACTCTTAAGTCTTAAACATCAATATAACATCATACAATAAGAAGATTTACAAGATAATAACTAAATATAAAAAAATACAAGATTTACTCATCCTCCTCATCATCATCCATGAGAGAATGATCAAATTCATCATCAAAAGAACTCCCAAGAACTACCAACACCCATTGGACCTTTACATTTTTTTTTTAATAATAGGCCAAATCCGGTACCGGCCGGAATTTGCATCTCGGCCGGAATTGGCCGGAATTGACCGGAATGGCCGGAATGGACCGGAATGACCCGGAATTTGACCCGAGGTGGAACGTGAGTATTCCGGTACCGGTTTGCATACCGGTACGAAAAATTCCGGCCGTTCCGGCCGGAACGGAACGGAATCAATAACAATGATACAGATTACTCCTCTGTTTTTTTCTCTCTCCCCCCTTAGGAGGAGTCCCTTACATTATATATCCCTCTCCCAATCGATCTTAACCCTACATTTGTAAAGGGATTAGGATATCACTTGAGTGCTTGTCCCATCAGCCACCTTCCCATTATCTCTGTGGATGGCAGCAACCAAGATGGCACTGTTGAGGCGTCCCCTCCTCATTAATGCGGCCAGGACATTAGTTGGGAGCATTTAATGTGGAGGTGACAGTTCATCTGGGATTTGCTCTTCCGCCATGCTTCCACATCCGACATTTGGTACCTGCTGTTGGTTCCTTGGACACTCGGGGAGGCTCCCTTTGATGGAGTGCAGCTTGCCCGTTTTCGGATCTCGGAATTCCGAGGACGCTATCATCCTCGGCTCTGCTTCGTGGGTAACTGGGCACTACACTTCAGTCCTCGGACCTCGGACGCGTCCTCGGCATGGGCCTTGAGCCTGGTTCGGAGTGGGCCGGGGTTGCCTGACTATTTCTTGGCCCCACAATAGCCCCTCAAAATCTTGCTGTCCGCGTCCTCGGGCGGAAAGGAGGATTTTGATATCCTCGGACCTGCTCCGCGTCCAATCGAGTCTTGTCCCTTGTCAGCGCTGGAGCTTTTCGTCTGTCCAAGGTGCGTTACTGGCGCTTCGGTGTGCGCAACGTGTCTTGCATTAAATTTGGGCGGCTTTGTGCTCCCCACGCTCAACGGGTAGATGGCAATCAACGGTCGTGATGCGCTTAACATTTACGGGCGGGAAAACTCGCGCGGCTCTTCCATCCAGGGTATAAATACCCATTCGAACCGTTTTTACCTTTTTTCGTTCATAATCAAGAGCTCTTGTGCCTTCATTCAGAGTCCAGCCAAATTTCCATGACCATCTCCAGCATAAAAAGCTTGTCCGAGGAGCTTCTCCTCGTTTCTATAAGTCGCTCTATCCCTCTCCGAGCTTTTCTTCCCTTTGCTCTTCCTCCTCTTTTATCTGCTCTTTCTTTAGCTCTCTTAGGCATCCTTTGGGATGGGTAGACTTAAGAAGTATGTCTTTACTGAGGAGGCGATGGAGAAATTCATCGCCGATTACAAGATACCGGCCAATGTGGGCTTGAGGTATTGTGAGGAGGGAGAGTGGGAATTCCGGAGGCAGGAGGGCGAGGTGGTGATTCCCATCATCGCCTTCCTTGAAGGAGGGATGACGATCCCTATGGGGCCAGTGACGAGGGGTTACTTGTCATATTTCCGGTTAACCCCCACCTAGTGCGCCTCCAACATGTTCAGAATTCTGGGTAGCATGGATGCTCTGAACGAGAAGATGGGGCTAAGATTGACCCATCATGACGTGAACTACTGCTACAATCTTCAACGCCTGAGGGACAAGTCCTACTATATGAGGACGAGGGACGACAGGGTCCGGCTCATCCAGTGCCTCCCTGAGTCCAACAAGGGGATGAATGAGGACTTTCTCATCGTGTCCGGAGCGTGGCACGATGGTATCCATTGCCCAACGACAGAGGGGATGCCAAGTGGGGTAGTAGGAGTAGGAGGGGGTCCAAAGATTCTGACTTGTTTTATGCGTCATCTCTTTTTATACTGTTTTGGTTGCTAATTGCGGATGCGTTTTCTCCTTGCAGATCCGCATTCCTTCGCGCCCCGCTACAACTTGATCAACAGAGAAGACTTGCAGAAAGTGCTCAGGTCGGCGAATTTTGAGAACGAAGCGGACCACCAAGTCAGAGCCGCTCACAAAATCTTGGGGTACACGCCACTCCAAAAGTCATTTGCGGCCCCAAAGCACGTGATCAAAGCAAGGGATCCTCGCCTGCAGAAAATAGCAGTGACCGAGGACGGGTTTGAGTTTCCTAAGGGTCTCTCTACTTCAGAAGGCGTCACGGTAGCAGTCCCTTCTTCCTCCCGTACATTCTCAGAGGCCGCGGAAGAGAACATAGAGAGGGAAGGGGAAGCTGCAGATCTTGGTCCTGGAGGGGACGATTTAGACGTTTTTGAGCAGATTCACCAGTCCGAGGGCCCTTCTGGAGACTTAGGGGATCCTCGTCTGACCGAAGCAGGCCTTTCGGCGTCAAAGATTCCTTCTCGGCTTGCGATGGGCTACAAGAAGAAGGACCAGCCCAGTCTACTCGAGCTGATCGAAGAGCAACCGGGGAAGTCCAAGCCGAAGCTCCCACCCCCTTCTCCAAAGAATCGTCCTCCCCAGACTAGGTCGGCCTCGACCCAATCTAGGCTTCCTCCCCCTCCGCCTCGGACGAGTCCGTCTTCCCGGCACGAGCCTTCCGATCCTAAGTAGAAGAAGGACAAGGGCAAGAGGCCCATTGAAGGCAAATCTGGGTCCACTCGGGAGGGAGATGACTCTCGGCGGCCCGTAAAGCAGCTGAGAATAGGCTCCAGGTCTGAGGACAGGCAGGTAGATGCCCTGACCGAGGCCCAGGCATGGCTGCTTGCCCCAATGCTTCGTGGGGCTCCTCTGAGGGATGACTCCTCTCTCAGGGATTTTAGAGAGGGCGAAGGCGCGCGCGTGGCCGACGCCGTGGAGAGATGCCTGCTACTTCCCGCGGACATGGAGCAGTTGGGGACCATGAAGAGCAGGGAGGTCTTCCTCAGCATCAAGCGTTACTTGGGGATGGTAAGGCCTCAATACTTGGGACTTTTCTCGTTTTAGTTTTTCCTGCTTTCCTTTTTCCCCCTTTTTTTTTTTAGCTCGGCTTAGTATCATATATCCGTTTTGTTTGGCAGGCTGTCTAGGCCACCTTCAGGCTGGAGGAGGCGGCCCATGACCACAGAAAGGCAATGGAAGAGGAGCGCGAGAAGCGCTTGGAGGCCACCCAGGCTCTCAAGAAATCCAAGGAGGACCTTGCCAAGGTCAGGCAGGAGTTGAAGGCCGTAACCCAGGCTCGGGACAGCGCAGTAGCAGGCCTTGAGGGTGTGCAGAGGCAGGCCAAGACTCAGACGATACGTCTGGGTGAGGCGGAGGAGCAGCTGAAGATCGCAAAGGAGCTGATTGCAGATCTGACGAAGAAGGAGGCTGCTGCCGAAGAGGCCAGGAAAATGGCTGAATTGGCTAGGGACGAAGCTGTAAGGGCCAAGCTCGAGGCGGAGAAGGGTAGGGAGGAAGCCTGGACCATCAAGGAAAAGGCTGAGGAGGTTGCCTATGCTACTGGGGCATCTGAGACAGCCGTTGCCTACAAATCCCAAGTCCCTGGGGTATGCAGGCGCTACTGTTCTCAAACTTGGATGGAAGCCCTTAGGCAAGCTGGTGTGGAGGCCTCTTCTGTCCTGTGGAAAGATGAGAGCGTGTACTACCCCTCTGCCATTCGCGAGGCTGCCCCAGACGGTCCAAGCAGCTCTGCGGCCGAGGAGGCTGCTGTGGAAACTGCTGCTACTCCAGGCGGGGGGGCTTCGGATGCTGGGGCCACTGGCGAGCCAGACCAAGGGAATAATCCTCCCCTGGTGGTTGAAGTGAGTGATGGCTCTAACGAGGACGCACCTCAGCAGGTTGCAGGGCCATCCCCTGATGCTCAGGTTTCTTCTGTTGAGGGGGTTGCTATTTCGGCTGCACCTCTGCAGGCCATCCCACTCAGCCAGAGCTCAGAGGACCCTGGTGCTGCCTTGGTCCAGCCACCCACAGGAGCAAGCGATTGAGTAGGAGGAGTATGCTCCATGGCACCTCTGCCTGCTTTACTTTACTTTTGGCACACCCCCTTTTTTTTATCTTTCTTTTGTAATGTAATTCGTACCGTGTAATTTTCTGGACTTAATGAAATGCAAGCTTTGTTCCTTTTCTACTCGTTGTGGTCGTTTGCTTACTTGCACGTTATCCGTTTTGTTTTTTTTACTTGTATGATTTTAACTTCAATTGCACCTCGGCCAACCGCGGCATTAATTATTATAACGTGGGTCCCCTTGGAGTAGTTGGCTTCCCCATAGGCTTGATCCCGAGGACCATGCAGTGCCTTGGTTCTGTCTAACACTTAGTATTTGGAAGTAGTTAGTTTCCCCATAGGCCTGAGTCCGAGGACCATGCAGTGCCTTGGTTCTGTCTAACACTTAGTATTTGGCCGTCCGGACATGTGATCCCAAGTTGAAACAGGTTAAGAGTCGGAATTCGAAAAAGACTGCTTCATTAATAATAATACATTTTCAGGTTATTTACATTCCAGGGGCGAGGTACAGGTTTTTCGTCTAGATCTTCTAAATAGTATGCACCTATTCTTGCGACTGAAGTAATTCGGTAGGGGCCTTCCCAATTGGGTCCCAACTTCCCCCAGGATGGGTTCTTGGCAGCCCCGACGACTATTCTCAGCACCAGGTCCCCCGGTGCCAGCGGCCTGAGTTTCACATTGGTGTCATATCCTTGCTTGAGCTTTTGCTGGTAATAGGCCAGCTGGATCATTGCTCGTTCCCTTCGTTCGTCCACCAAGTCCAGGCTCCTTCCTAGCAGTTTATCATTGCTGCTGGGAGTGAAAGAGCTCGTTCGTAGCGTCCGAAAATTCGTCTCCAGGGGGATCACCGCCTCGGCGCCATAAGTCATGGCAAAAGGTATTTCCCCTGTTGACCACCGTGAGGTAGTCTGGTATGTCCATAGGACGTGGGGCAGCTCCTCAACCCATCTTCCCTTGGCGTCGTCCAGCCTCTTTTTGAGCCCGTTTACGATAACCTTGTTGATGGCTCCTGCTTGTCCGTTTCCCTGAGGGTAGGCGGGCATGGAATATCTGTTAGTGATCCCAAGTTCATAGCAGTATCTTCTGAAGGCCTTGCTGTCGAATTGGAGTCCATTATCCGAGATGAGGGTGTGAGGGACCCTAAATCGTGTAACTATGTTTCTCCAAAGGAATTTCTTGGCGTCCGCGTCCCTAATGTTGGCCAGGGGCTCGGCGTCGACCCATTTCGTGAAGTAGTCCGTGGCCACCAGCAGATACCTCTTATTCCCTGGCGCTTTCGGGAAGGGACCTACAATGTCCAAGCCCCATTGGGCGAACGGCCAGGGACTGGACAAGGGATTGAGGACCCCTCCTGGCTGGTGAATGTTCGGGGCGAATCTCTGGCACTGGTCACACTTCTTGACATATTCTAGGGCCTCCTGTTGTATTCCCGGCCACCAATACCCTTGCGTGACGGTTCGGTGTGACAGGGATCTCCCTCCGGTATGACTCCCACAAATTCCTTCGTGCAGCTTTTCGAGCAGCAACTCCGCTGCCTCGGGGTGGACGCACAGTAGGTATGGCCTAGAGTAGGAGCGCCTGTATAGTCGGAGATCCTCAGAGAGCCAGAACCGGGGGACTTTTCTCCGTACTTTCTCGGCTTCTGTCTTATCTTCGGGCAGGATATCATCCTTGAGGAATTTCACTATGGGGTCCATCCAGCTGGGACCCACTTCAATCTGATTGACGGTGATTGATCCCCTTGCCATTTCGTTTGCCCTCTCTAGGTGCTCCACAAGTATGATCCGGGGCAGGCCCTTTGCCGAGGACGTTGCGAGCGTGGCTAATGAGTCGGCATGGCTGTTCCCACTCCGGGGAATATGGGATAGGATAAAATGGTCGAACCCAGACTGCGAGCGTTGGACCTGGCTCAGGTCTTCTTGCATTCTCGGATCTCTGGCTTCCATTTCTCCGTTTACCTGCCCTACCACCAATCTCGAGTCTGAGAACGCCTCTATCGATCTTCCTCTCATCTTCCGTACCATCATCATCCCTTGCAGCAATGCCTCATACTCGGCCTCGTTGTTTGTGGCCGAGAATCCGAGCCTCAGGGACTTCTCGATGACATGATCCTCAGGGGATACTAGCACTAGCCCCACTCCGGACCCCCTTTGATTTGCCGCGCCATCAACATATACATTCCAGTATGGCAACCCTGGAATGGAGACTGCCCCAACTAATTTCTCAGCCGAGCTCTCCTCCCTAGGGGCTGCTTCCACAGTGGGTTCGGCGAATTCGGCCGTCAAATCTGCCAGGACCTGTCCTTTTATGGAAGTCCGAGGCATATACTTGATATCGAAGGCCCCAAGGATTGTGTTCCACTTTGCGACTCTCCCGGTGTAATCGACAGTCCGAAGTACAGACTTCAGGGGCAGTTTGGTCAGGACGACCACTGTGTGAGCTTGGAAGTAGTGAGGGAGCTTTCTCGTCGCGTGGACCACAGCCGGTATGGCCTTCTCCAAGGGCAGGTACTTGACCTCCGCTTCATGTAGCGACTTACTGACGTAATAAACTGGCTTTTGAATGCCATTGTCATCCCGTATCAGTACTAGGCTCACTGCGTGGGGCGCCACAGCCAGGTATGCGTATAAGACCTCATCGGCGTTAGGATTGGACATGATAGACGGCCGGGATAGGTACTCCTTGAGTTGTTGGAAAGCTGCAACACAGTCTTCAGACCACTCAAATCCTTTCCACTTGTTGATCAGGAGATAGAAGGGCCTGTACCTGTCAGCCGATCGGGAAATGAACCTGTTCAGAGCCGCGATCATCCTAGTAAGCTTCTGCACCTCCTTGGGGTTCTGCGGAGGCTTCAGATCATGAATAGCCTTGATTTGGTCAGGGTCAACTTCGATTCCTCTATGGGTGATCATGTACCCAAGGAACTTGCCCGAGCCGACCCCAAACGAGCACTTTGAGGCATTTAGGCGCAGCTGGTGCTTCCTCAGGACGTCAAATGTGCGGCCGAGGTCCCCCAGATGCTCGGATACCACCTTACTCTTCACTACCATATCGTCAACATAGACCTCAATGCTCTTGCCCAGCATCGGCTCGAACATCCTCGTCATCATCCTCTGGTAGGTAGATCCTGCGTTCTTCAAACCGAAAGGCATCACCTTGTAGTGGTAATTCCTGACGGGTGTCAGAAAGGCGGTCTTCTCCTGATCTTCCAGAGCCAGTGGTATCTGATGATAGCCCTGAAAGGTGTCTAGGAAGCTCATCCGAGGGTGGCCCGTGGTTGCATCTACCAGCTGGTCGATCCGAGGCATGGGGAACGGATCCTTTGGGCATGCCCTATTTAGGTCGGTGAAGTCCACACAGACCCTCCACTTTCCGCTCTTCTTCCTGACCACCACAGTATTGGCTAGCCATTCGGGATAGAAAATCTCCTTGATAGCCCTAGCGTGCTTGAGTTTATTCACCTCCTCCCTTATGGCGTCAGCGTGCTCCCTTGATGGGCGTCGGGGCGGCTGCTTCTTGGGTATTATGGATGGACTAACGTTGAGGTGGTGACAGATGAAGGACGGGTCAATCCCTGGTGCGTCGCAGGGGTCCCATGCGAATACGTCGATATTGCTCCGAAGGAACTCGACCAACTCCTCTTGTTCGTTGGGGGGCAGCCGAGCCCCGACCCGGAAGAATTTCTCCGGATCGTCACCGATTACCACTTTCTCCAAGTCCTCGCACTTGGCTTCTTCGGCAGCCACATTGGGGAGCGCTACCGTGGTATTTGATTGCTATAAACCCTCTTCGGTAATGGTCGAGGGCTGTGCGTCAAGCCGACATGATATGGCAGCCACCGTGCATTGCCTCGCAGTGGACTGGCAACCACGGATTTCTAGAATCCGGTCCCCCGATGGGAATTTCACCTTCTGGGGCAAGGAGGAGGCTACGCCCCCTAAAGCGTGGAGCCAGGGTCTTCCCACAATGGCCGTGTAGGGGGAGTATGTGTCCACCACTATGAAGTTCACCTCGACCACTTCCGGGCCGGTTTGTATGGGCAGCCTGATCATGCCCTTCGGGATGACGAGCTTCCCGTCGAAACTCATTAAGGGAGAGTCATATGGCGTCAGGTCCTCCGGTCTTAACCCTAGCCCCCTGTAGAGGTCCGGGTACATGACCTCTACTGCGCTGCTACCATCTACCATCACTCTCTTCACATCGTAGCCCCCAATTCTAAAGGTGACCACCAGAGCATCGTCATGGGGCTGGGTGGTCCCGACTTTGTCCTCCTCTAAGAAGCTCAAGTAAGGGCAAGAACTCCTCCTAGCTCTTTTCGGCCCTGCCCTGGACTCCTCGGCTGGCGGTTGGGCCACAGATAACACTCGCGAAGGGCCCGCGCCCGTTCTCCCTGGTGCCGCCAGGATTACGTTGATTGTGCCAGCGGGTTGCCCCATGGCGGTTTCCCTCCGGGGCTCCTGATACATTTGGCCCTGACGATTGTCGGGGTTGACCAGCAGGTGCTTCAGCTTTCCTTCCCGGACTAGCTGATCCAGGTAGTTGCGGAGGTTCCTGCAGTCCTCTGTGGTATGCCCGTGGTCCTGGTGGTATTGGCAGTAACGATTCCGATTGCGCCTCTCAGGTTCCCCAGCCATCTTATTCGGCCATCTGAAATACGGTTCGTCCTTTATCTTTTCTAGCACCCTATGCACGGGTTCTCGAAACACGGCGTTGACGGTTTGAGCATTGGTCGGTCCAGATTCTCCTCCAAAATCCCTCATCGGGCGGGCGTTGTTATACTGGTCTGACCTGAAATCTCTTCTCTCTTGAGGGATGACCTTATCCTTCCCCTTGCCTTGCAGCATATCTTCCTCCACCCGCTTGTACTTATCAATCCGGTCCATCAGTTGCCGCACACTGGTGGCGGGCTTTCCGGTTAAGGATTTCTTCAGGCCGTGCCCCATTGGTAGCCCATTCTGGAATGTACTGATGGCGACGGCGTCATACTTGCCGTCCAGCTCATTGTAGATCTCCCAGTACTTGTCCGAGTAGGCCTTGAGGGTCTCCCCGTCACGCATGGACAGGGACAGCAGCGCACTCATGGGCCGGGGAGGCCTGCTGTTCGTGACAAAGCGGGAGCCGAAAGCCTGGGTCAGCTGTCTGTACGAGTCTATGAAATTCGTCCTCAGACCGTTGAACCACCTCATCGCCACAGGTCCCAAGCTGGATGGGAAGACTTTGCACATCAGCGCCTCGTTCTTGGAGTGGACAGCCATCCTCTGGTTGAACTGGCTCAGCTCCACGGGATCCGTTTTGCCGTTGTAAGCAATGAAGGTTGGCTGCTGGAACCACCGAGGAAGCTCTGCCTCCTCTATACGACGCGTGAAGGGCGATCTGGAGAGCTGGTCCAGCGCCTTGCTCATGGCGTCACCTCCTACGCCCCTGGGGGTTGGGCTGGCGCGCCTACACCTCCGGTAGCGCTCGTCCTCGTGGGAGAAAGTCTCGCTGGGGGGCGTTCTTGACCTTTGCCTGTACTCGTCATCGCTCTCATCGTTAGAGGGCAGGTCAGGGTTGGGCTCGGACCGTCTTCGCTGCGCACGTCGCAGCCTCCTCTTTAGATCATCTATCTCGCGCTGCATGGCCTCCTTATCATCCTTTCCCTGGGAAGCGTGGCTTTGAGCCTCTTCCGATTGCGTGGCCTGGCCATCGTCGCGCTTCTGGGCTTGGTTTTCGCTCACCGTTGAAGTATGCACGCTTCCCTCTCGAAACCGTCCATTGTCATTCTGATCCCCTTCGGGGTCGCCGTAGCCACTCTGATGCCGTGGCTTCGCCTGTTCAGGTCGATTGGGAGTTGCTTGATGAGGGCCTGATCCTGCCATGCTTGAATGTTGTCCTTACCAACGCACAAGTTCTCCCCACAGACGGCGCCAATTGTAGGGACCAGGTTTGAGGGAGTGGACCCAAGCCCAGTTTCCCCGCAATGAATTTTATAGAGGATGGATTCAAGAACTAGGCGTTAGTGAGAAATACAATGACCATGCATGATTGTACGCGGGTTGGATAATTTGAACGTGCATTGTGATGAGTAATAATGCTCCTCGGACGTGCTCTCCAGGACTTGGAGTTCTTATAATTTCTTTCTTTAAGACTGACTATAAAATTCTCTTAGAGCATACAGATTACTCCTCTATTTTTTTCTCTCTCCCCCCTTAGGAGGAGTCCCTTACATTATATATCCCTCTCCCAATCGATCCTAACCCTACATTTGTAAAGGGATTAGGATATCACTTGAGTGCTTGTCCCATCAGCCACCTTCCCATTATCTCTGTGGATGGCAGCAACCAAGATGGCACTGTTGAGGCGTCCCCTCCTCATTAATGCGGCCAGGACGTTAGTTGGGAGCATTTAATGTGGAGGTGACAGTTCATCTGGGATTTGCTCTTTCGCCATGCTTCCACGTCCGGCATTTGGTACCTGCTGTTTGTTCCTTGGACGCTCGGGGAGGCTCCCTTTGATGGAGTGCAGCCTGCCCGTTTTCGGATCTCGGAATTCCGAGGACGCTATCATCCTCGGCTCTGCTTCGTGGGTAGCTGGGCACTACACTTCAGTCCTCGGACCTCGGACGCGTCCTCGGCATGGGCCTTGGGCCTGGTTCGGAGTGGGCCGGGGTTGCCTGACTATTTCTTGGCCCCACACCCTCAATTTGAACGAAATTTAACATGTGTGTTAAGAACAAATATAACATACAATTCAACAATTTGATTTTCAAAATTCATATTTAATAAAAAGATATAAGAAAGTTTTTAAAATTCACATTTAGAAAGTTTCAGTAAAAACTAGTTTGGAGATGACATTTTTGGTCAAACAATGGTGTATTAATAAAATCTAATTTATTCGTTGTATAAAAAAAGAATAATAATAATCATGCGCATATACTATTTCAAAGAACCTCATTAACCTTTCTCAAAAAAAGAAAAGAAAAAGAACACCATTAACAAATGAACATTAATAAAAAGAATATATGAATATATGTGCAAAATTTTAAATTAGAGAAAGAAAAGAACCTAACCGGTTGGGTGTAGTCTTTTAGTGGGTGAGGGGTTACATCTTTCCCCTCCCCCACATAGTTTCCAGATGCTGGAAATAATCTAATACTATTATTCCTAAGTCCTAACGCCTATATAAACCACGCAAGCTCCCAAGTTGCAATTGGTATTCTCTTTCAATTCCCATCTCTTCAAAACATAATTGAATTATATATTTGTCCATATGGAACAAAAACTCCACATAGCTCTTCTACCAAGTCCAGGGATGGGGCATCTCATCCCTCTTGTTGAGTTTGCCAAGCTACTTCTTCATCATCATGACTTCCACATCACATGCATCATTCCCACAACAGGGTCACCATACAAAGCCATGAAAGAAGTCCTTGAAGCTCTCCCTACTAGCATAGACCATGTCTTTCTTCCTCTAGTGAACTTGGAGGACCTCAAAGGAGCAAAGCCTGGACTACAAATTGCTCTCACCATGACTCGTTCACTGCCATCTCTTCATGATGTGTTAACTTCATTAGTTGCAACTACTCGGTTAGTTGCTTTAGTGGTTGATCCTTTTGGGACAGATGCTCTTGATGTTGCTAAGGAGCTCAATGTCTCGCCCTACATTTTCTACTCAACAAATGCTATGGTTTTTTCGTTGGTTTTGCATTTGCCAAAGTTGGATGAGACAATTTCATGCGAGTATAGAGACCTACCTGAACCAGTGAAACTTCCGGGGTGCATACCTATTCTCAGTCGAGATCTTATAGACCCGATGCAAGATCGAAAAAGTGAGTGGTACAAAATGTTTCTTCTCAGAGCAAAACAGATGCGATTAGCTGAGGGTATTTTTATTAATACCTTCATGGAGTTGGATGGAAATGCTATAACAGCTTTGGATGAAGAAACTAAAAATATTTCACTTTATACAATTGGACCCATCATTCAAAGTGGTTCAAGCAATCCGGTTGAAGGGTCAGACTGTTTAAGATGGTTGAACAATCAACCAAGTGGCTCTGTCCTATTTGTTTGTTTTGGAAGTGGTGCAACCCTCTCATATGACCAAATGAATGAGTTAGCTTTAGGATTGGAATTGAGTAAGCAAAAGTTCTTATGGGTGGTAAGAAGCCCAAATAATGAATTGGCTAATGCTGCATACCTTGCTGACCAAACCCTCGACAACAACCCTCTTGCTTTCTTACCAAAAGGTTTTATAGAGAGGACCAAAGAACAAGGTCTAGTGGTGCCCTTTTGGGCACCACAAGCCCAAGTCCTTAGCCACAATTCAACAGGTGGGTTCTTAAGTCACTGTGGTTGGAATTCAACCTTGGAGAGTATCATGCAGGGCATACCAATAATTGCATGGCCGCTTTTCGCTGAACAAAGAATGAATGCAATATTACTAACTGAGGTTCTCAAAGTTGCACTGAGACCAAAAGCTAACGAGAAAGGCCTAGTGGATCAGGAAGAAATCGCAGAAGTTATAAAAGGTCTCATGGTTGGAGAAGAAGGGAAGAAAGTTCATAACCATATGAAAAATTTAAAGATTGCTGCTGAGAAAGCACTAGGCCCAAATGGGTCTTCTACAAAGGCACTCGCTGATTTAGCATCCCAATGGACAAATCAACCTGACTCTTAGAACATGAAACATTTCTTTCTTAATTTTATACTTTATCCATCATTGCTTTTCTGCTTTATTCCTCTCTTGTTTTTCATTATTCACTAGTTGTCTATTGACCCTATTGAGTCTATTCTATAGCACTCTGCTTTTTTGATAACAAGTCTCACTTTGCGATGTATTTTTTAACTGTATCATGTCTTTATTATATCGTTTATTTCATAGTGCTCATTTTCTATTTTTTAACTATATCATGTCACCATCCTAATTCTAAGCTTATTCTCGGCTACTCCTCATCAAGTTACTACACAAAAACTACATAAACTTTCGACAGTGGTCAGCAAGGGAACTACCGCATTTAGCCCACTTAACTATAGAACGAAAGGCTCTAGCCACCTAGCAGCCTCCACTAATAATGCCCTGAACCATTTTTCCACGCATTATCCCTAATTCCTCATAACATATATAAATCACTCTGCAAACAATCTAGAAATTAATAATAAGCATTGAGACTTAGATTTTTGGGCTGTTGGTTAGAAGTCTTGTCTTTTCAATTTTCTTTTTCCCTTAGATTTCTATTAGGAAATAAGGGTTGCACTTTTTCATTTTCATAGATTGTATTAGGATAAAGATTAGCTAAAAACTTTCTTGTAGCCATTAGCTATAACTCCTAATAAAAAATTTAACATGACTACGTATATTGAAAATTTAACAACTAAATTTCATGTTATTTATGTTCTTAACACAAATATCAAATTTCGTGTCAATCATATACTATTTAATATTCGGTCTAAAAAAATATTTTTTTATATATAATTTTAGACTACAAAAATTTGGAACAAATAAATAGAGAACTTGGCTACAATACGCAGCTCTCAAAACCTCCATTTGGTTGTCTTTATAATTCCTTTTACACTCTAGCAATTAAGCACGAAATAGTCATAATTGATTTATAGCTAGACATGTGATTCTTGATTGATTAACATGTGTTGAGTATGTGTTGAAAACTTAAAAATTTCAATCTTCTTGAGCCATTCTGGGCAAAAATCTTAGACATCATCATACTCTTGAAAACTCAATCTAGATTTAATTTTAGACTATGGACCTAGCAATATTTGCTAACTTATAAACTATGGACCTAGCAATATTTATGCTATAAAAATCTTTTTAACTCAACTAGTACTTCTATTAATGTTTTTGTTGGGATTAGACCACTCTAAAAACACTTATTTAACCAATTTTAAAGCCAAGTTGATTGTTAGATCTATTATTGATACTTTAGGTTAAGTACATCAACATCAATATCATGCAAGTGTGGAAATTTAAAAGAGACACGATATGATGACTAAGAAAACCAATGAAACAAAACAGGGTCACAAGAAAAACGTGGTGGGACTTAACTTTATTAATCCTGAGGTGAACAAATTCACTATTAGATAGAGCAGGTTCACAAAATAGGTTCACCCTTGTGGGTTTTCTAAAATATAGACCTCAACTATACGATTTCAAGATCACACTTGAAGTTTTAGATCCAGAACTCTTGATCACTGGTATGAGGTAGCAACTTCCACAACACTAAATCTTGAGTTTCTTCAAAGAATATCACTAGTAAAAGATTTAAGAGAGTTTTGAGTACAAAAGTCCTAGATACATAATATGAGGCACATAAGGCACTTTTTTTCTCTTCTAAAAGCTCTCTAGGGTTAGCTTATACTGTCTTTTAAATACTGTAACAAACAGATCACCAATTGAGCTTGGAACGAACAACTTATGGACCTTTTCACATTTGCAAATATTTTATGATTATGTAATTTTTGACAAGTTGAACACCAATCGAATAGTTCCAACAAGTTGAACACCAATTAAAAAATATATATATAATAAAATAAAATAAAAACAATTCACATCTTTCTTCGTCCCGGACTTGTGTCTTTGTCTTGGAATTAGGAAGTACATATTTTTACTCAACAAGACTTACAATTTGTCATAGTTTGTCAACACTATAAACTTAAATCCTAACAGTTTCCAATTGAGATACCTAATGTTCAAATCTCACCACCCCGACTATTAATTTATTAAAATAAAATTTTAGAAAAATTATTCCATTAGAAGAATAATGTTTGTAGTTACATCAGGCTAACACATGCCAGTGTGTTTATGTTAATTAAAAAATAAAAATCTTCTTTTCAACTTTCCTCTTTCCAATTTTTTCATCTTCTGGTATGGTTAACCAAATCAAATAATGAAAATGTTTCTCCTCCTATATTTTTTAATTGGATATAAATTTTGAAAATCTAACTATTGAATTACATTTTCTTATAATAATTTTTTGTGCTAAAAAATTATGTATAAAAAATAATTTTATAGTTCAAAACGTAAAAAAAAACAGTCAATTTGAACTAAATTTGACATGTGTGTTAAGAACAAATATAACATGTAATCCAACGGTTTGATTTTCAAAATTCACATTTAATAAAAAGATATAGTAGAAGTTTGGAAAGTTTCACTCCAAATTAAGTTGGAGAAAACATTTTTGGTCAAACAATGGTGTATTAATAAAATCTAAATTATTTGTTGAATAAAATAATAATAATAATAATCATACGCATATACTATTTCAAAGACTCTTATTAACAAATGAACTTTAACAAAAAGAATATATGTCCAAAATTTTAAACTAGAGAAAGAAAGAACCTAACCGCCTGTTGGGTTTAGTTTTTTAGTGGGTAAGGGATTACATGTTTCCCGTCCCACGCATAGTTTCCAGATGCTGGAAATAATCTAATACTGTTATTCCTAAGTCCTAACACCTAGATAAACCTCATTAAAAAAAAAAAAAAAACGGTTGGAGATTAACGTTTGTTCTTATGTAGCAGCAAGGCCTTTCCATAAGTTAAGTTGAATCGTGCTTGGGCTCCAACGTCACAATTGGTATTCTCTTTCAATTCCCATCTCTTCAAAACATAATTGAATTATATATTTGTCCATATGGAACAAAAACCCCCACATAGCTCTTCTACCAAGTCCAGGGACGGGGCATCTCATCCCTCTTGTTGAGTTTGCCAAGCTACTTCATCATCACGACTTCCACATCACATGCATCATTCCCACAATAGGGTCTCCATCCAAAGCCATGAAAGAAGTCCTACAAGCTCTCCCTACTGGCATATAATATATAGTTAGATTTACATTATTTTGACTGTATATAAATAATATAATATATTATTTATATTATACAAATTTAGAAGATTAACACTTGGGCTTTCCATAAGTAAAGTTGAATTGTGTTTGGGCTCAACTTATATAGTTAGATTTACGTTTTTCTGACTGTATATGAATAATATAATATATTATTTATATTATACAAATTTAGAAGATTAATGTTTGTTCTTATGTAATAGCTAGGGCTTTTCATAAATTAAGTTGAATCGTGTTTGGGCTCAACTTGCAACTAATTAGACCTAATTGGTTGAAGCAAAAATAAACCTGCAACCAATCTAACCACTCAGGCGGACGATAGTCTGTTTTGGGTGAAAACAACAAAGCAGCAATAGGCGAAATCAACAAAGCACAAGATTTTGATGTATCTCACTAAATTTGGTCTAGATCTTGGCGAGATCTTGACAGATTTGAGGGAGAGAGAGAGAGAGGGAGGATGAGGGTTAGGAGGACGGTCGGTTCGATTTTCATCAAATTTCAAAACCCAAAACCACTACTCAACCTGCACCTCTTGATTAAGGTTTTCGGACTCAAACCGTTCATTGAACCGTAAAAGGGAGAGGTTCAAGGTTTTTGAGGTCGAATCGTAATGACGTCATAATTAATTTAATAATTAATTAAAACCTAAATATAGATATTAAATTTATAAAACTAGCAAAATTGACTAATATATCTATATATGTGAGGAAAATTTAATGATTTTTAAGCATATATTTAATAATTAAATAAGAAAGTTAATAAAATAAAATAATAACCATGAAAACATTAAAATTTATGATTAATTTTTGAAGTAAAGTTGAATATCTTTGAAGGATTTTAATTATAATATATTTTTTATTCCTTGTAAGAGATGGATAATTTAATTAAGTATAATAAAATTGTGTTAAGTTGTTTTTATTAAAAAAAAAAAATGCTAAGGGGTTGGACTAATGGTTCTTGCCATCAGTTCATGCGGTCCAACCCCGGTTTTAGGGGTTCACAAAATTAACAAAAAATCTGATTTTTTATGTTTAAAAAATCGGTTTTTATCCCAGTTTTCGATTTTCACGGTCTGACCTCCCAGTCCGGGTCTGAAAACCTTACTCTTGATTTCTAATGCTGGAGACTCGCCGTTGATTGCTAGCTACTCGGATCCAATTAGTTTCAATTCAGATGGCAATAGGTCGGGTCGTTCCGTTGGGTTGCTGGTTGGTCTGGTTAGCTCTAGTAGTAGCATATAATAAAACATTATTTAAATAAAATAAGTGATTACATTATTTAAACAAATTTAGAATAGTAACGTTAGCACTTACGTCACACTAAGTCATGCCGGTACGTTTATGCCAATTAAAAACTAAAAATTAAAAATTATTGATTACATTATTTAAACAAATTTAGAATAGTAACGTTAGCACTTACGTCACACTAACTTTCCTCTAGTTTCCAATTATTTGATATTCTTGTTCAGCCGCCTAAGTCAAACAAAAATTAAAATCTTCTTTTGAACTTTCCTCTAGTTTCCAATTATTTGATATTCTTGTTCAGCCGCCTAAGTCAAACAAAAATTAAAATCTTCTTTTGAACTTTCCTCTAGTTTCCAATTATTTGATATTCTTGTTCAGCCGCCTAAGTCAAACAAAAATTAAAATCTTCTTTTGAACTTTCCCCTAGTTTCCAATTATTTGATAGTCTTGTTCAGCCGCCTAAGTCAAACAATGGTGAATAAATAAAATCTATTTTATTCATCTTCTCACATTTCCTCAGCATCGAAAAGCGTAGGCATTTAACACAAAAAAAAAAAAAAAAGCGCACGCATATCCCATCAAAAACAGAAAAAAAGAAAAAAAGAAAAAAAGAAAAGCTTAAAAGCTTGTGCATATCCCATCAAAAAAAGAAAAAGAAAAAGAAAGCGTACGTATGTACAATTCCCAAGAACCCAGTAACAAATGAACTTTAATAAAAAGAATAAAGGTCCAAAATTTTAAATTAGAGAAAGAAAAGAACCAAATCGGTTGCATTTTTGCTGTCCCATGCATTGGTTGTGATTGAAATTAGAGTTTAAAATCAGTTTATTCTATTATATATTTTATTTTTTTATTATTTTTCAGTTTTATTGTACTATTTTAGCTTATTTTTATCTTTATTTGCAATAATTTTAGCAAAATTTTTTTTTAATTTTAACTGAATAAACTGTTTCAAAACTCACCCAATATCAGGTGCCAGAAATAATCTAATACTATTATTCCTAAGTCCTAAAACACCTATATAAACCATGCAACCTCCTAAGTCCCTTCCATAAAAACGAAACATAGTATTCTCTTTCAATCCCCATTTCTTCAAAATATTAATAGAATTATATCTTTGTCCATATGGACCAAAAACCCCACATAGCTCTTCTACCAAGTCCAGGGATGGGGCATCTCATCCCTCTTGTTGAGTTTGCCAAGCTTCTTCTTCATCATCACGGCTTCCACATCACATGCATCATTCCCACAACAGGTTCTCCATCCAAAGCCATGAAAGAAGTCCTTCAAGCTCTCCCTACTAGCATAGAGCATGTCTTCCTTCCTCCAGTGAACTTGGAGGACCTCAAAGGAGCAAAGCCTGGACTACAAATTGCACTCACCATGACTCGTTCAGTGCCATCTCTTCGTGATGTGTTAACTTCACTAGTTGCAACTACTCGGTTAGTTGCTTTAGTGGTTGATCCTTTTGCGATTGATGCTCTTGATGTTGCTAAGGAGCTCAATGTCTCGCCCTACATTTTCTACCCAGCAAATGCTATGGTTTTGTCGTTGCTTTTGAATTTGCCAAAGTTGGATGAGACAGTTTCATGCGAGTATAGAGACCTACCTGAACCAGTGAAACTTCCGGGGTGCATACCTATTCACGGCCGAGATCTTATAGACCCGATTCAGGATCGAACAAGTGAGTGGTACAAATTGATTCTTCGCTGGGCAAAACAGATGCGATTAGCTGAGGGTATTATTGTTAATACCTTCATGGAGTTGGATGGAAATGCTATAACAGCTTTGGAAGAAGAAGCTAAAAATCTTTCACTTTATACAGTTGGACCCATCATTCAAAGTGGTTCAAGCAATCAGGTTGAAGGGTCAGACTGTTTAAGATGGTTGAACAATCAACCAAGTGGCTCTGTCCTATTTGTTTGTTTTGGGAGTGGCGGAACCCTCTCATATGACCAAATGAATGAGTTAGCTTTAGGATTGGAATTGAGTAAGCAAAAGTTCTTATGGGTGGTAAGAAGCCCAAATAATGGCTTGGCTAATGCTGCATACCTTGCTGACCAAACCCTCGACAACAACCCTCTTGCTTTCTTACCAAAAGGGTTTATAGAGAGGACCAAAGAGCAAGGTCTAGTGGTGCCCTATTGGGCACCACAAGCCCAAGTCCTTAGCCACGGTTCGACAGGTGGGTTCTTAAGTCATTGCGGATGGAATTCAACCTTAGAAAGTATCATGCATGGAATACCAATAATTGCATGGCCTCTTTTCGCAGAACAAAGAATGAATGCTGTATTACTAACTGAGGATCTAAAAGTTGCGCTAAGACCAAAAGCTAATGAGAAAGGCCTAGTGGATCGAGAGGAAATTGCAAAAGTTATAAAAGGCCTCATGGTTGGAGAAGAAGGGAAGAAAGTTCATAGCCGTATGAAAGAGTTAAAGATTGCTGCTGATAAAGCAGTAAGCCCATATGGATCTTCTACAAAGGCACTCGCTGATATAGCATCCCGTTGGACAAATGGACCTGACTTTAGGACATGAAACATTTCTTTCTTAATTTTCTACTTTATTCATCGTTGCTTTTCTGCTTTATTCCTCTGTTGTTTGTCATTATTCATTAGTTGTCTATTCTATACCACTTTGCTTTTTTTGATAACAAGTATTACTTTGTGATGTATTGTTTTTTTTTTTTTTCTTTTTTTGTGTGGGTAGAATTGTGATGTATTGTTTAACTATATCATGTCTTTATCATATAGTTTATTTTGATAGTGCTCTTTTTCTAATTTCTACGTGGCCATTTATCTGACTTGACATAATATTGCGTACTAATTTTAAAGGGCATATTGTTAGAAAAATAAGTGTGAATAAAATTCTATATTGGATAAAAATAATAAGAGGAAGTAGTAATTATAATATAGTTGAGCCTATATTCAAAAGCCTATGTCTTTTAAGTTAGGTGCATGGTGGACCTATATGTTACACTCAATTAAAGATTTCCCAAGATATATTGAC
This sequence comes from Quercus suber, assembly GCF_002906115.3. Lineage (NCBI taxonomy): Eukaryota > Viridiplantae > Streptophyta > Magnoliopsida > Fagales > Fagaceae > Quercus > Quercus suber. The sequence goes on from NW_027070305.1 coordinate 131,515, forward strand.
CAAAAAAAAAAAAAAAAATTTCCCAATATATTATCCCCATAAAGATTATTAATTTGACCCTTCGGACATGGTGGGGCTAGCTTAGCATTTTGGCTAGCTTGAACAGAAAGATGAACTTGTGCGTCAGTGTAACGTCTGCAAAAGATAAACTAATAATAAACTAAAAAACAAATCCTTATTTAATTGTCTAATCCTTATTTTATTTGAATTCAAAATAAACTAGAACCCTAAACTAATCCAACTACAGATGAAATCGAATTTAATACGGTGCGATGTCCTCATCATCTGGTCTTTGCAATTTTCAGTTTTGCTTAAATTGCAATTTGGACTAAAACGCATGTACTTTTTCATTTTCTTAGAATGCATTATAGGAAAAAGGGTTTGTAACATTATTCTTGAAATTGGTGTACTATTTTATAATTTGATAAAAATTCAAGGTTTTGCTTCATTTTTCTTATCCTAAATTAAATTTTGTGGAAATTCTATGTAAATATTTTAATCTAGGAGGATTGAGCTAACATTTTAAGACTTGAAATAAGAAATACTAAATATCTCTTTGTAATATATATTAGATTTCCCCACTATTATTTCTAAGAATGATGTCCAAAATTTTTGGAGCACCTAATTGTTCTGTTAAATGAGTAGTCTCTCATTCTAAACACACTAGATAAATATTACAAGAAGAAACCCATTAAGAATGGTCCCAAGATGTTCATTAGGACTTTTTTCTTACCTTTAAAGTTACGTCATTTTCTTACCTTTAAAGTTACGTCACACTTGCAAATACATGTACGTCTAGGCCATTATTTAAACAAATTTTGAATTTTTACATTTCTTTATTATTAGATTAAGACACTAATTGGTTTTTGGTGTAGGTAGAGATTGAATCTTATATCTCTTATTGAATCATCAAAAACTTTATCAATTGAGTTAATTGGAACTCAAACAAGCAATATGATTACATGCAAACTATAATGGGAAAAAATTTCCAACGTTTACCACCAACTCTTAAGAAAACATATCCACTATATATAATTGAAGTTTTCCAATATTAATCATAACTAGTCGCTAACCCGTGCTATGCACGGGATTAGTAAATAAAAATTAAATATAATTATTTTATTTGAAAGTATATTTATTTGAAAATGAATAAAATTAAGTAAAAATATAACTTTATGCATACTGCTGAAGGAAGATAACAATATTTGGAATTTGTACCACTTCTAGAATCAAAACCATACAAAAATTGCCTAGAAAGCAGTAACAATTTCAAATAAAAATGTGCAATATATGCACACTACAGCAAGTGGAAAGGAAATATAACTATGCAATAATACATATTTTGCATTTAGATCCAACAGGGAAAAAAATCCCTTGAAGATGCCAAGCCTTGGCATATGATATGATATCTCCATAAAATGAACTTTGCTTGCAGCTTCATGCAGAGCTGAAACACCAACATAGAGATCTGATATAGCCCCAAACTTCCAGCGGTCAAATAATTTGGTGAAACATTAGACACAATCTCTTATTTAAGAAATTAGTACAAAAGAGCATATCAAATTGGACAATTTTATTAGTTGAAAATTTTTTCAGCAAAGCCAAAGCTTATCTACAAAAAATTAGTGAATTCCAAATGGAATCAAAGGCAACACAAATAATGGTAACGTTTATTGCAATGGTAAATATCTCTATTGCACTAACAGTTCATAAAGGTAAATGTTTATTTCCATACCTACTATTTGTTTAGTATGTTCATTAAAGGTAAATGTCCATACCTACTATTTGTTTAGTATGTATGTAAAGTTGACTTAATATGTATCCTTCTCAATTGCACTACACACGGAATGTACAATTTTGAAGCAAGTCACGTGGCTTAGTGAACCAAACAAAATCTAACACAAATAAATATCTAAAACATAACCAAATCTAACCTTTATACCTTTATCTAATCCAAATGCCTAAATCATAATCTATCCCAAGAAAATACCCAAACCTAGATCATATTTGTTACAGAAAATATATACTATATTTAACAATATTTGATGTTGTGCTTACCTTCCAGATATACTATTGTAGAGAAGGGGTAGGGGCAGGAAAAACAAACAGAGCAGCAAGGATTGAGGCAAAGTATGGATAAAGCAGATGACGATTAGAATGGAAGGGATAGGGCAAAGTACAAACAATGTAGTTGGTAGTTAGAATGAATGAATATTGAGAGGGAGAGTTCCACCACTAAAATACAATTTTCTGGCTCATTGGAATTCAGCTGGTATGCCAATGAGCTTAAGGAACAAAACAATACTTATTAGAATAATATTGTACCTATTCTCCATAAAAGAAGTACATGAATAGAGCATCTTTGCAGTTTTTATATTACATGCAAACCTGCAAACTTAATAGCAACCGCTCATTTTTCAGTTGTGTTAATACAATTCACACACTAGCAACTGTAAAACTACAATAACAAAACACATTGTCCGCAATTGTCTACCACTAAAACAAAAGTTTAAAGTATCTAACCTTATTAATTATGTAGATAGAGTGGAAGGCAATAAAAATTTTAATAGAAAATATGAAAGAAAAGCCAAAAGACAATAACAAAAACTTATTCTAAAAGAGAACCAAGTAATAGCATTAAAAGGAGGGCTGACCTGTATTAGACTCCATACCACACACTTGCCTTGACAAACAAACATTTACCACCTCCAAGAATTTTACCAAATTAAACAAAAATGAAACATAGCTTCTCCCATAAATCTAATTTGCATTTGTTTCCATTCGAGTTTCACTAATTGTTTGCAAATTAATTGTGGCTGTAGGGAATATTTTTTCTATTAATGAAGCAGTCCTATCTACTAAGTTCTCTGCTTATCTTCCTTTTGAAGATAAATATATTCCTTTCTCAAAAGATAGATTTGTGTTAATTCTCACAATTAGTCTTAAAACACATCCACTTGAAGCAAAGTAGCCACAAAAGGTAAAAAGTCATTGATCTTGGGACTTGGGAATATGGATATTAGTATTACACATTTGTGGTGCATGATTAGAATATAAATTGATCACAAAGTATCATGACTTGAATACACATTTTACTCAGTCATGAGGCCACATTTAAGGTAAGACATTATTTTATTTCTATAATACCAAGATTGTACCAAACATAATTAATTGGCAATAAAAATGAACTCAACAAAATATGACCTATACCCTCTGAATATTGTTTCATTCTTCAACATGATAAAAAAATTGAAAAAATTGAAAAGCCTTCCCTCCACAGAGAGTCACGTTACTACTTCTATAGGATTTGGTTTAAGGGAAACTCTCAATTTACTTTTTCTTTCCAACTTGATTTGTATTGTTTATAACTTTGTCTAGAATAATCCCCTGCTCTATTTCGACATTCAAATTGTCCAAAAGAGACTGAGACTCGAAGTTCTTTAAATCCGCTCCCATGTGTTTTAACCCAAACAACATAGATAGATAAACATGAACAAATTTAACCCAAGTAACTTAATCATAACCAAATATAACATAAAGACCTAAATTGAAACCAATCCAAAAAAATATAAAAAATTGATCCTATTTAATGCACAAACTGAAAAGCTAAAAGAAAAACATAACTTCAAGTTAAAGACCTAAATCAAAACCACTCCAAATAAGATATCAGTTTCTGATCATATTTAATGAACAAACTGGAAAAAAGAAACACATATTGGTATTGGTTCTGGCATGATGATGGCAGGAGGAAATTCATTTAAAAATAAACACCTCATATTGACTTTGTTCTCTGGTTTTTTTTTTTTTTTTTGTAGTCAGGCAGTAACAAACAAAAAGGAAATTCATTTAAAAATAAATGCAATAGAAGATAAAGTGGCAATCACAACTTTGCATCAATCCAACATGAGATCAAAACATGCATGAAAGGAAATAAAAATAATACATGAAGAAAAAATAATTGTAGTTTCTATTATATGACAACTTGACAATCATAATCAAAATCATTTCAACTGAGTACCAAAACTTAAGCCTAAATCAAATCAAACGTTTAAAGTAATATTTACTTAAATAATACCTATAAAGGTTTTAGGCAGCTTGACCCAAGATGTTAGATTGCTCTCTTTCCAACTCTTTTCACATGCCCTTACCAACGCTCTCTTCGAATAGCAAACGTTAAAGAAACAAAAAATAGAGACTACATCAATGGAGGTATGATCTAATTAGGGCAGAGGGTGGATGTACTATGGTGCATTTTAACCCAAACAATCAAAATAGAAATCACTTATAACTCAAATACCATAATGAGAACCAAATATAACATAAGGACCCAAACAAATCCAAACCAATCCAAACAAAATATCGAAACCTACTCATAATTAATAAACAAACTTAAATGCGAAGATAAAATCTCACCGTTAGTGGTTCCAACCTCTCTCTATCTTCCCTTACGTGAATAGGGAAAAAAAGGGGGGGGGGGGGGGGGAGGGGGGGGGGGGGAAGAACC